>NC_079419.1:4463667-4508667 GCF_026213295.1 Gadus chalcogrammus
TGTATGTGTGTGTGTGCCCCAGCGGGGGGTTTGCAGAGAGGCTGACTCGGCTCCAGGGCAGACAGAGGTCATCCTTCAGCCTCTGGAGACACCTGTCCATCGCAGAGGACTCTGCAGCCACAGGTAGTCATATGACCACACACACACACACACACACACACACACACACACACACACACACACACACACACACACACACACACACACACACAAACAAACGCTAGATAAATACACACACTTACACCTTACATGCGCCATACATACACACACACACACACACCCACCACATCAACTGCTAGTTAAAAGTTCACAGGTGCAGCTCGCCGTTCAGATGTTATGAATGAGCGGTCGGGTTTTGCCATCCTCCCCCCAAACTCTGTCAACAGGTGCAATGCGTGTGTGTGTGTGTGTGTGTGTGTGTGTGTGTGTGTGTGTGTGTGTGTGTGTGTTTCAGTACGTGTGTGCGTGCACTCTGTGGTCGTACTGAGGGGGGGAGGGGCGGGCGGTGAGGAAACGCTGTGTGCGTACGCAGGGCCCGCCGGGGTACGGCGGTGTGGCGGTGGCGGTGGAGTCGGGGCAGCGCGTGGGCGGCAGGAAACCGCTTGTTTGTTGTTGTTCTCCAGTCTCCTTTCCATTGGCGAGGCCGCCCGTGCCACGAGCTCATTGTAATAAGCCGCAGACGGCGTCGTCTCAAGGTGACAGTTGATCGTGGAAAATAGGAAGAGGATGACGCCCACCACCACCACCCACCACCATCCAGCCCCCTCGAATCTGTTTTTCCATCCAGGAATGCATCTTTCAAGGGTGAAGTCGCTGTTAAGGGGCACCACACACCGCCCCGACTCAAACCAACAGCCAACTGCCTTTGTCCGACCACTCCGTCGCCTGACCCTTCGTCAGAAAACTTACATTGAAAACACACCAAGAAGACTACTGCCAACTACACAGTAGCATGATCGTTCTGCGCTCAGTTGCGCGAGACGCAACGAGTCTCCGTAACATCGGGTTGGCGCTAGTCTCGTGGCGTTGGTCCGCCCCTCTCACCCACGGCGCTGATTCACGACTAAATATAGCATCTGATGGTTTCAATCCTCAGACTCAGAATTTGCAAGTTCAATCGGAACGGACATCGTCCGTGCGGTTCTAAAAGCTTACAACGCAGCTGAACACACCGAACGGATTTGTTCACGAACTCGTCGGTTCAGATGGCCAACGGTTGGGCCAGTGTGTTGGTCGGGCCAAGTAGCTGAAGGGTTGCCGGTCGTTTGCGTACACCGTCCATCCTCTCCTCCAGTGAGATCCAAGTTCTGCTGCTGTCATCGGCCAATAGGGGAATGGGATTCAAACCCTTTGGTATTCTTTTCAATCCTATTGAACTTTGTACCAAGAAAGTGATTTCTAATGACCATGTAGCACATGATAAACCATACCACACACTCAGCTAGATTAAGGCGTGTTATCCCTCTAATCTCACTGTGATAACTCTGGTAAGGTGTGTGTGTGTGTGTGTGTGTGTGTGTGTGTGTGTGTGTGTGTGTGTGTGTGTGTGTGTGTGTGTGTGTGTGTGTGTGTGTGTGTGTGTGTGTGTGTGTGTGTGTGTGTGTGTGTGTGTGTGTGTGAGATTGTTATTACTATAATACCTAATCGGGTACCCTCCTAGTGTAATCAGATCATTATGTTTAGAGGAGGGTTCTTTGAAGCCATTGACCAGGGTTTGTAGCCCTGGTCGACTACAAGCCCTGGTCAGCGTCCTCCAGGATCTCTCCTCCCCAGCCCTTCTCTGTCCTAGTGGAGGGATAGGGAGAGAACGGGGGAGAGAGGGGTGTGTGGGGGTGCAGCTGAGCAGAGATGAAACGTTAGCGTGCATGTCGAGACAATTCCCTGCAGGTCCCACACTCTTCTCGTATCGAAAAAAATAACCCTCTGGGTCGCTTCCCGCAAGTGTTCCCGTGAACGCAAGACAGTGCTGCATTGTCTCAGCCAAGTTTCGGCGTTTTTTTTATTATTGCAACGCTTGCAATGATTCACTTCAATCAACGCACAAACCCTCATGTTTTGCGTTCGGCCAAGCGGCGGTCTTATCTCGAGTTGATTTATGGCTCAGCGCGCAGCAACATTAATTGTTCTCCTTAAACGACATGTCTCTCTCTGCGTTGTTTTTTCGAGACCAAAGGTGTTGACGAAAGTCTTCCACGGCACAGCACCCTGGAATGTGCAGTTGAACCCAACACTGCTCAAACGTATATCATTTTTTCAACTTTTCAATGTACAAATGCAGGAACTAATTATTGAGTTTTTTGCATGAGCTCAGTCATGCAGACTTTGTTTTTGTGTATCGCTTCACAGATCTTTAATAGTCTTTGTTTTTAATGCACATCGGTTGCAGTCCCACAGAGCCCAGGGGTCTAATGGACTGATTGGCTCATTACCATTGCTCTATTGGAGTGCAACGGTTTGGACTGCAGGAAGAAATCCTAACCGTGAAACCTAAACAGTTTCATGAGTTTATTTATCATCAAGAGTGTCATCGATTCGTTGCTTAGAGCGTGTTTCTAAGCTCCAGACCAAGCATTTCACTCCAGTAAGCTAATCCTTTCTCTAGTCCCAAGGGTGTGGGGAATTTTGTGGTAGTTAAGACTGAGCGTTGAATGTTTGATGGTCTAAGGTCCAATGGTGGTTTATGGCGTCAATCTCGAACCCCTGAGTGTACTGATCTTGCAGTACAGTTTACCTAATCTCCACGTTCAGTATTAAATGTCGGGGGACAGGTCGGTTTAGCGCGTTTGTCTCCCATTCAAAAACGAGTTGTCCACAATCTACCCCACAACCCTCTGAGCAACAGGCCCGGGTTACTCCTCCCTGGGCCTCCACGAGATGTTTCCAAAACGCACTGTAAGTCGCAGCGATATGAAAGCATCCGGCGAGTGAGCCAATAGCAAACCCTCTGTCTCCCTAGATGGGATTAAACGACTTTTAAAACCACCGCTCCCTCCCTCGTGCGTCCCTCTTGTCTCCGTGCAGCGGTGCAGCCTGGCGTGCTGGTGCTGGAGGTCCTGGACGTGCGGGAGGAGTGCAGCATGCAGCTGGTCCACTGCCAGCAGCGCCGGCCCCCCGGGTGGGAGACCACCACCCCCGCCGCCGCCGCCGCCACTCCCACAGCCGCCCGCCTCCTGGTGCTCTTCGACAGGAAGACCTCGGCGCAGCTGAGGCCCGCGCCCGGGGACATCATCCACGTGTACCCTCCATGGTGAGTGGGATTCTGGGTAATGTAGGCCTTTTTGTTCCTGATCTTGGCGACCCGGCGTAGCCTAGGGGCCTCGTGGGAAAGAAAGGGGTCCACCTTATAAACAAAACAGACAGACACAAAGGTCTCGGCAGCCCAATGCCAAGTGCCGTACTCAAAGATTAGGACCTCATGAAACGGAAAAGAAGCCACGAACCACAGCTGTGAATGAATTATCAGCATGATCGTGTTACTAATTGCCGCCTAGCATAAAGGTACAGCTCTAGAAATGTCATTGGAGCCGTGGGCATAGCCATGGGGCGGCATTTTGATTCATTCTGGTTCGACTGCGTGGAACAGAAGCCGTGCCTGGTGAACAGGCCTTGAGGCCTGCTGTCAAACAGCACGCAGGAAGACCTACTAACCGATGTGGTTCAGTGTTGCGTTCAGATGATGACTGGACCGTTTTTATTTGCATAGAAGCCAACAGTAGCTGGGGGGGAACGAGATCGATGAAGGTCAAAGGTCAGAAATGTTTCCCCGAAAACAAGGCAAACAGAGGGCCACACAACTGTGGACAACGCTGACTGCAGCGTCAGCGGCCAGATGTGCAGATGGGGAGTTGTCCATACATCCACAGTGCGGGGGAGAAGCGATGGGTCAGAGGGGCGGGGGAGGAGGGTGGGAGAGGACGTGGGTGTGGGGGGGTGTGGGGGTGAGTTATACATGGCGGCCCTGGCGGCGAGGGGCCCAGCGGCGTAGCCCAGCTGTTGGGAGTTTGCGTCCCGCGTGTGCGCCGGACGATCCAAGCTGGCGGAAGCTCAGGGCCTCCTCTGCGCTCCGACGTCACCGCGCTGCTCCAGGGAATGCTCAGCATTCCTCTTCCTGGCAGGAGTTAGCTCATTTCCAAGCAGGCTGGGGGGGAAAAACACTGGGATTATTTTCTGGTGCATTTGGGGAAGAGAGCGGAGTGAGCCAGCGGAGGGGATTGGAACCACATGCTGCTTTTAAGCGTGTCATTCGCTTTTGTGTTCAAGCTGACTTTTCTTCCTTTCTTTCTTTTCCCTCTCTGCACGATTGTACTTTTCTTTCTTTCTTTTTTTTTTTACTTCTCGTCCTTAATCGCAAGCTCGTGTGGAGGAGAGGAGCCCACATAGTGTTTGAATGCACTGCCTTTGTTGCTCGAAATCATATTTGACTGTTGCGGGGCGAGGGGTGGGGGGGGGGGGGGGGGGGGGGGGTGTTTTGATTCAGCTCCACACACTTTAAATGTAGGTCATATCGTTCCTTGAATAGTGCCCTTTACGGACAAGAGAGGGGGAGAGAGAGGGAGGCTTATGGTTTATTGAATCTTTCTATCTCAAACATGTTCACACATCAGCACATCAGCACCGGGGTCTTGGGGTGGAAAAACACAGAATGCAGTTCAATCACTGTCTGGTAAAATTCCTCTTATCGGCATCCTGTGTGACGCGAGGCATGCTGCCTCCTCCTCCAAACTCCTCCGGTAAGTGAGTGGGCTGGCTCCTCCCACCTCCTACGCACCTTGTTTTGTGAGAGGGGAGGAGGTGGGGGCAGAAATACCTGGCGGCGTTACTCACAGACGGGCGGTGACGCCAGCAGACATCGCCACTCCTTAAGCGTTGACTGTAACCTGTCCCCGGGATCTGGATGTTGATGATGCTGCCGCCCACTCACCTGTACGGGAGCCAGCCCCACTTCCTGTGGTTCAGCTTCTTTTCTCACCTGTGCACCTGAACGGCACGTTTCACTCCAGGTCCCCGCCCCGGGGGCGATAAGGAGATCGTCACACATCCGGTGCTGGGTACACTATGGGGGGGTGTTGCCTAGTTGTACCAGGAAATGGAGGATTATTGTTTGAGATTCCAGTTAGTGCGAATTAGTCAGTAATGATTAAGGTGCAAAGTGGATGTATAGTTTTTTTTATTTGTTTTCATTTATTTTGTAGAAGTTTTTTTTTCTTTTGACTTCCCTTATTGGGGTCGTAATAGTAGACCCATCAGATCCTATTTTGGTTTTCCGATGTGTGAATTTAATTTAAACTGGTGTGAAATAGGAATTATTCCCAAAAGTTGTGGAATATGCACAAGAAAAAAACGTTTTTATTTGTATTGTATTTATGTTTCTCTGCCAAAGCGACCACTTTGTAGCGAGCTAAGAGTTCAATTACATTTACATTACGTTTACATTGAGGGCATTTAGCAGACGCTTTTTTTCCAAGCGACTTACAATAAGTACATTTGTCAGAAGAAAGAGAAACAACAATATATCGCTGTCGGTACAGTAAGGATGTTCATAGTACCAAGTGCCAATTTCTAACAATCACTAGGTTAACCAGTTCCCCGTAAACAACAAAGATATCTAGGAAAAGATGCCAAGTACTATTCTTAAGTGCCAGGGCGTTCAAACATATAATAAGTGGGTAAGATTACCACCAGACTGATGTCGTAGGGACGAGCTGTGACATGCTGAGGTGCTGGAGCCACCAAGACTGCCTGGCCGTGAGTCAGAAGACTGCAGAGCATCTCTTTGTCATACAGGAAAAGGGCCGTCATCACACTTACAGCGTAAATGTTTATACCTGCTTTTCAAACGGCGGTGGAAGCGTCAGCCCTCTTCAAAAACCACCTTTTGGCAGTGGCCTTGTTTATTGTTGTTCGGAAACACGCCGGTGGTTTTCACATCAATGCCGTGGACATGGAGGACTGGAAGGTGTTCACACTCTCACACTCACACTCTCTCAAAGTGTGTTCTTCTGTTTTTTATTGAGCTTCAGAATACACATTCCTTCACCGCAGAATGGTTTCAATGTTAATGTTTTGTTTTGTTTTGTTGGAACTATGAAAACATGTTTAATTGTTGACGGTGCAAGTAAACCAAACTGATCATATTTCCGTCTCGCGCGGCATTGTAGTAAAAACAAAGCCGGTGCCTGATGTTCGTTGTTGTGTTTGACATTCACGTGGTATTTAACAAAATCCCCCTCCCGCCGTTTGTGTTTGTGCAACAACCATTTCCATTGGAAGGTAATTTGGCACAAATCGCAATCTCAGTGAAATCTCAGCCCACGCATGATTCTGATGGAGATCAACATGGTTTCATACCGTGCCTCGCGTTATCTTATCAATAACCCCCGTAATGTTATTCAAAGCAATATGAATTATAGTCTGCATTCCACCATAGATGCTGCATTTAGAGGCTGCTCTGGTATGGCTGATAAAGCAATGTTAATTAATCTCTGTCCTTCCACGCAGGCAAAGACTTGACGTCGAAGACGAGAGCACCACCGTGATCCTAAACACGCACTTCAGTCAGAAAGTTTATTCGGACGTGAAAACCACCAACCCACAGGCCCAGCCCAGGCCCTGGCCCCCACTGGCCAGATGTGTGCCCTACTCTTTGTCAAACACATTCGGCCTGCATGGAGCAGACAGCGTCAAAAGGAAGGACGCCACCACCGAGCAGGTGAATGGATTAGCAAATCACGACCGTGTTCCTAAAAACTTAATGGAAGCAGTGTGTGGTGTCTCAAAGCCCCCACACACTGCAATTCCTCGTAACGGTATCCTCGGAAACGGAGACACACGCGAGAATACCGCGAGGGGATCGATTCTACAGAAACTCTCTCTTGACGGTTGTACTTGTTTCAATCACACCGCTGGCCTCGAGTCAAGAGCCTGCCTGCCAAACCAACAGGGAAACATGTACTCTGACGTCTTTGCATTGTGTTGCATGTAACCCGACAACTCTCTCTCTCTCTCTTTCTCTCGCTCTCACTCTCGCTCTCTCTCTCCCCCCCACACAGGTTGCGAACGGCGAGGGGGTCGTCGGAGGTCCGGGGGATATGGACTGGGCTCCGGGGCACTCCCTCCTGGAGGTCATCGAGGGCCTGGGGCGGCCGGGGTCCGTGGGGCCCGAGGTTCGGGTCGTGGTCCAGCGGGTGTACTCCTGCTACGTGCCCGAGCGGCCGACAGCGTCGGCGGCCCGGCCCAGGGCGCCACCGCCGCCCGCGGCCCCGCCCCCACGGAGAGGCCGAAGCAGGTACGGCGTGGTGTGAAACGAGTTGACCTCCTGTACGTCCGCGCCACGGCGTCGGAGGTCGATCCCGATGTAACCTGCAGAGATGCAAAGCTGTTGTACATTGTACATTGTTCTCGCTCTCTCTCCCCAAAACACAGCCCCTCTTTAAAATAACTCCTGGGGTCCCGCTTTGCATAGCCCTCCTGGATGGGCACCCCGGCCCCTCGATAGTGGTGCTATTGTTCCCCCCCCCCCCCCCCACACACACCCCCCTGCAGAGGGGCTCACGCTGTCTCCAGCCATATGGCTCTGCTTGACAAAGGACACACAAACATTTCTAATTGAATCCAGCCCCCCCCCAACCCCGTCTCTCTCTCTTCTACCGGAGAGTGAAGATAGAGCCAGGCCAGCAGCTCTCTGTGAGGACAGAGTGATTCTCTCTCTCTCTCTCTCTCTCTCTCTCTCTCTCTCTCTCTCTCTCAGAAAGCCTGTGCTTGCAGGACTGTGCCAGAGCTGAGTAACCCCCCCCCCCCCCCCCCCAATGCCCTCCTCCCTGGTTTCTAGTCCACTGGGGGGCAGAGGTTTGCAGCTCTATCTACTGCCAGAGAGTAAAACAGAAAGCGGGGCAGTTTCTGAAGAACTCCGCTCCGCTGAAGTCCAGACCCCATGTCGGTTTACCGTCACAAATAAAAAGCCGGTTCTGAATCGGTGATCCACGAGCGCAGGCGTGAGCGTGTACCACCGCTTAACGGAAAGCTATTCACCCATCCCGTGTTAAATATTTGACATATTTCTCCAACAAACGGATCGTAAAGCCGCAGCCAATATATCACAAACCACAGTGTTGTTGCGGCAGGCCGAATCCCCCCCCCCCCCCTGACGTTTCAACTTGAAATATGTGACGGATCCCGGGGAAATAACCACGTCTGGTGAAAACACTGCGTTACTCACCGGCCCGGGAATATCGGAATCTATGTAATTCAGCTGCGTTTAGTCAATGAATCACGGAAAGGTCAGCCGTGAAGGACGGGCAGGGAGCGTGGCCTGTGCTAACCCCCCGCCCCCCCCCCTACAGCGGCGTGTTGTTGTTTAGCTGTTTATTTATATCTTGGCCTTGGCCCCATCACGTGCCCCCCCCCCCCCGCTGGCCCACGGGTTCAGGCCAGGGAGAGGCGAGGGGACTTCGAGGAAGGACAGCTCAGCTGACACGGTGACCGGGTAACCGGACGCCGGTCCCTGACATGCCCCCCGCCTCTGGTAAACAAACACGGGGGACTCTGAGGCCCGATCAGGTCTCGGGCCCTGACCGGATTGAGCCGGTCATAAACGTAAGCGCGCGGGAGGGAGGTGTAAGGGGGGGGGGGGGTGTAGGGGTGAGGAGGTCAGCTTTAGGATTTTTTTTGGGAGTACTTAAAGGTGTTGCTTTGGGTGTTGGACCTGGCTAGAGTTTGCATTTTGTGTGTGAGTGTGCGCGCGCGCACACACACACACACACACACACACACACACACACACACACACACACACACACACACACACACACACACACACACACACACACACACACACACACACACACACACACACACACACACACACACACACACACACACGCACACGTGATTGTGGATGGGCCTAGTTGCGTTGCAAGGAAGTTGCAGCCAAGTGCTTAATTTTCCTTCCTAGCACTTTTCATACACAAGGCAGACTCAAAGTGCTTCACATATAAACATTGTCAATACAATAAAATAAAATAATAGATAAGTAAAAGGAAACATGCAAATAAAATGAGTAAAATAGATCATCATTTTAGAAAGTGCAATGTATTTAAGATCTGATCAACAGTACCCACGATGGGACTCCAACCCGACCTAAAGGAACTTGGTACCCACGTCCTTTACACGTCATTTCCCGTCATTTACATTCACACAAATTGGGGTGTGTTGTGCGTAAACATCCCTCTTCTTGTGATTAAAATGAAATCTGCATCCATCTCTGGGTCGGGACGGGAGACGTGTTGTGGTTTAACGTCCCCTCAAGGCCTCATTGAAAAGGGGATGGAGACAAGGACAGTTTGTTCCTGTAGTGGCTTGTCCCCAATTCCCCATGAGTCACTCTCCTGGTCAGTTTGATCCCTCTAGTGTTTCAGCCCCTCGTACATGGGGCAGAGGGGCTGGGGGCGGGGGGGGGGGGGGGGGGGGAGGTCCAATGCGCCGCCGCCCGTGGAAGATGTTTGCTTCCCGTAAACGCGGAGCCGAATAAACAAGAAGGTTAACTGTTTACAGGGACCGAGGGAGGGAGGGAGGAGAGTCCGGCCCCCTTTTCTCTTTTTTTTTTCGCACCGGGAACACAATGTGCTGCAGTGATCCTGTTACAACCGTGTTTATCACTCGCACCGCTCTGATTGGTGGACAGCCTGGAGGGAGGAACCCCCCCCCCCCCCTCAGCCTCTAACGGACTGCCAATGAGGCCTTTCTGCTGGGTTCCTAACACGAGCTTCACTCACTCACTGTGCAGCCAAGCCATGCGTATGTGCATGTGCACACTGCACAGCGCCCCTGGAGTGAAAGAGAGTGTGTGTGTGTGTGTGTGTGTGTGTGTGTGTGTGTGTGTGTGTGTGTGTGTGTGTGTGTGTGTGTGTGTGTGTGTGTGTGTGTGTGTGTGTGTGTGTGTGTGTGTGTGTGTGTGTGTGTGTGTTTGGACAGGCTCAATGGAGCCCTGTTCCTGGAAGAACCTCCGACTTGCTGAGAATTTTGTGATTGCTCACAATAACAAATTCCTAAAATCAGCCTGTGACTGAATCCGGCCAATGGGGCGAGGGCTGGGGGAGCGAGGTTCGGCTGTTTGAGGAAGTTAGGCTGTGAACAGTTAGAAGGGAGGGACTACGTGGAGGGGGTGGTTGTTTATGTCAAACGGGCAGAACCCTGAGATACAATGCCTCAATCTGTCATCCCCCCCGATCAGATTTCATGTTTAAACAAGTTGTGGAGTTTGGGTGCACCATGCTTGGTAAATATTTTGCAGATAATGTCAAACCTGTCAAAGGGAAAGCTTTTTTTGTTTTCAAATCCATTTTTTTTGGGGGGGTTTCATACCGGTTTTATTTGATCTGTTTGAAGTTATCAGTTAACATCACAACATTATTGCATGTACAGCCTATAGGCTTTACCAGCATGTCGGGTTGTCTGAGTTCCAGTAGTTCTGTCCTCATGAGCTAGTTATTATCCTTCGTGTTTCAGCGTGTTTGTTCTCTGAACTCATGCAAACCGTGTTTATTATTGATAAGCAATACTGGAGTACACCTTTTAGGACTCACACACAATAAGGCCTGTCCCAGAATCTGTAAATATTAACGTCCCTGATCTCTCCAATGTGTGCATTTATCTCATGTTCTCAACGCATGTTCTGGACTTTCTTGACAGACGTGTTACGAGGTCTTTAAAACCTCGCTGTTGCTCTGATACATTCCCCTCCCCTGTGAGCCTGTCCGTTGGGTTCTAGACTTTGAGCCTAGATTAACCTCATGTTCTCCAGGAATCAAGAGAGACGGCAGTTATGATCCCAGCCGCTTCATTTTATATCAGCGGAGCGTTTTCATATTGTTTGTGCAAAACAAGACGGACAACTTCAACAAAAACAAGTCTGAATAACAGCCCTTTAAGAAAAAAGAGAAACACCCATCCCGCCAAAAATAATTTCAAGAATGCTGTTTGGGGCGTCTATTCTGAAGTACCTTCAAATAAACCCAGACGTTCTCTGTGCTTACCAACACTCACCGTTTATAGGACCAATCAGGTGGTTAGGAGTACCACCGCACCACCGTCCCTTGAGATGCGTGTACGCACACACGCGTGACCCGTTGCACTGTGTGTGTGTGTAGTGTGTGTGTAGTGTGTGTGTGTGTGTGTGTGTGTGTGTGTGTGTGTGTAGTGTGTGTGTGTAGTGTGTGTGTGTGTGTGTGTGTGTGTGTGTGATATGAGCTCCAGTGTTGACTGTCAGGGCCTGTGTCGGGGATCCGTGTCTGGGCACGAAGGAGCGAGCCGAGGTGGCGGCAGAACCCGTTTGGTCTCTCCCTCTCTCAGAGGAGCGCGCCTTAGCCTAGCCACCCGCTGGAGGCCAAAGGTCACCTGCACTGAGTCGGAGGCAACCTGTTGGACCACCGCCCCCCCGCCCCCCCCCTACCGCCGGGGAGCAATGTTAGAAGAACAAAGCTAAGTACTTTGTTTAAGTGCAAGGACGTCTAACATACAACAAGTGCGTACATTAATTGGACATATTATACCGCCAGGTGTGAGTGTGATTAGCCACTACAAGCCGTTTTGAAAATGTGCTGCTACTGACATCACAGGTGGGCGTGTCGACCTAGATTTTACTGGATAGATCAGCCTACCAGCCTACCCCAGACTCAAGAGAGTTTCCGGTGGCGGTCTTGATTTCAGGGCAGATGCCTTTAACCCTGGGGAACAAGTTAGCTCAGTCGTCAGGTTAGGTTGACCTGGAAAGAAGGCACATTCATGCCAGGCCTCAAAAGCAAGTATTGATTGCGCCCTGGAAAATGTGACCAGTAAGGGAATTCCCAAGCCATCGTTGCTATTCAGTGCTTTTATTGGTCCGGTTAGTCCCTTCATATGCACAACGTCATCATAGTAGAGGCTGGTTGAAGCCCCATCTACTATCGGCAGAGGTTTTATGGGTCAACACTTGGATGAAGTGTGTTCTAAATACAGAGTTTATAACTTCAATTGAGACCTGCCACGTAGAGTTGATTGTCAAGGTTGCTTCTGTTGCTTCTTACAGTCTGCGTTCAAACAATCAGATGCTTCTGTCGGTTCCGTTTGCCCGCACTGAATTAGGAAAAGGGGCATTCGTCCACTCTGCTCCCACCACATGGAACTGGCTGCAAAAATATTTAAAATTAACCGAAATGATTTCTTTGAACGCTTTTAAATCTAAGCTGAGAGCATTTCAGACCACCTCTTTTACTTGTAGATGTTTTTTATAAATTTTAATTTACTTGTAACTGTTTTTTATTATTTGAATTGATAACAGCTTTTTATCATTTTAATTTCTGTCTATATGTTGTGAGTGTAATATTGTGAGTGAGTGTACATATGTTATTTGTTGCTGCCTCTTGGCCAGGACTCCCTCGAAAAAGAGGTTTTTAATCTCAATGGGACTTTCCTGGTTAAATAAAGGTTAAATAAAAGGTAAAATAGTAAAACAATGAGGAAAAATGCTATTCAATTATCCGTTGACATAACCGGAACCAATGAGACGATAGTCAAAAGTCCGGCTACTAAAGCAACAGGATTATCTCTGGGTTAGGCTCCCGAGATGAGTCGCCAGGGGGATTTATATTCGGGTTAAACTGGTAATCCAGTTTCTTGAAACAGGGCCTAGTGGTTGACTAGGGATAATGTGTTAGTCAAAGTGAATCCTCCAAGTGTTGCTTGCTGCACTTCTCATTCACATGAGCCTCATTTTTCCTGCCTTACTCTTTCACTGATGGTTGCGTTTAACCGCGTGTCAGTCATTTTGATTTAAATGCTAGTACTGGAACACAGCACCGATCCCACTTGTTAGCTAGACCTCCTATAGTTTTACAGACGACATCACTGATTACTATTGATTAACCTATCGTTGAACACGTGGCCACTCCATGCTGTCGTAGACAATGACATCATCTTGGTCTAACGATCTTTAAATGCGATTTTAATACCATTATGCATACTCGAAATAATGACTGCTCAAACCACTCTTACTCATACCGTAATAATAAATGCTCTTATTATTCATACTCTTAATCATTCTCTGATAATACATACTCTTATTCATGCTCCAATAATCCACCCTTACATACTCCTATTCACACACACACTTACATTTACATTTGACATTTAGGGCATTTAGCAGACGCTTTTATCCAAAGCGACTTGCATCAGTTAATACACACATTGACACACCGACACATCGACACATCGACGGCAGAGTCAACCATGCAAGGCGACAGCCAGCTCGTCAGGAGCAGTTAGGGTTAAGTGTCTTGCTCAGGGACACATCAACCCTCAGCTAGGAGGAGCTGGAGATCGAACTAGCAACCTTTCGGTTACAAGACAACTGCTCTACCTCCTGAGCTAAGCCGACCCCACACTTATGCACATACACACTTATAATTCCTCCTCTAATCAGACATGGTCTTATGGTGAATGCATTGAATGAACGAGAGTCCTGTTGTTGACGTGCGGCCCGGTCCCCTCTGCGTCCCATCAGGCTGTGCGCGCTGGTCCAGGACGGCCGTGGTATCTTCAGCGTGGTTCAGCTCCAGCCCCTGCCCGGGGACCGGGAACTGCAGCAGTACACCCAGAAGTGGCAGGGGCGGGCCTGCACCCTGAGGAACGTCAAGGTGGTGCAGCGGGTTACTCGGGAAAGGTGAGACCACAGGCACACACACACACTCGGGTACACATTCAGGCACAAACACGCAGACTCATGCAGGCAGACACACACACACACACACACACACACACACACACACACACACAACCGACCTCATCTGAACCCAGGCTATCGCTACAAGCAGGGGCTTAAACAAACGTGTGTGTGTGTTCAAAATTCCTTTTACAATCATTAAAATCCCCAACCAGTGTCTCATCTCAACGTCAACGTTAAACCTTCTTTATTATCCAGCTCCGAGCGGGAGAAACCGTCCATCTTCCAATAATCCCCCAACTAGCCTTTAGCTCCACCAATACCCCACCACAAGGCCCAGGAACCCCCCACTAGCCTTTAGCTCCTCCAATACCCCACCACAAGGCCCAGGAATCCCCCACTAGCCTTTAGCTCCTCCAATACCCCACCACAAGGCCCAGGAATCCCCCACTAGCCTTTAGCTCCTCCAATACCCCACCACAAGGCCCAGGAACCCCCCACTAGCCTTTAGCTCCTCCAATACCCTACCACCGGGAAAAGGATCCCCCAACTAGCTTGTAGCATCTCCTCCAATAACCCAGGATGAAGGATGAGGATGGGCCCTTCTGCCAGCCGAGTGGCCCCCTCACACCGCTGTGTGTCGTAGGGGGGGGCCTGTGTGTTGACATGTAAAGCGACACCGAGGTCGGCTTGACTCGCTCGTGAGTTTCCACCCCAGGGAGCCCAGATTAGCAACAGTTGGAAGTATCGGCACGTTGAGGGTTTTCAGCGATGGACCGGGGGTATGGATACACGCACGGGTTCCAGCATACCAGACTGTCTGAAAGGCCTTCAGCGGAGTCTGGTCGGGCACATGGCCTGTGTGTGTGTGTGTGTGTGTGTGTGTGTGTGTGTGTGTGTGTGTGTGTGTGTGTGTGTGTGTGTGTGTGTGTGTGTGTGTGTGTGTGTGTGTGTGTGTGTGTGTGTGTGTGTGTGTGTGTGTGTGTGTGTGTGTGTTTTCCATATAGCACCATGCTTTCTGTTGCTGAATATAAGGAGGAAGTATATTTTAATGCACCTAAGGTGTATGCTATGTTTCATGGTATATTACCATAAAAATATGAGTTTTTTGTTTTTTATCACCTGAGAACGAGCCCCTTTATATCAACATACAGGTTCATCTCAATAAATTAGAACTTTGTGGAGAAGGTTCTTCATTTCAATAATTCAATTTAAAAAGTGAAACTCGTATATTATATAGATTCAGCAGACCCAAAGTGAAATATTCAGGCCTTCATTTGTATTAATCTGGATGATTATGGTTTACGGCCCATGAAAACCCCAAATGCAGTATCTCAGATCACTGTTGGTGGAATGAATCTACATGATATATTTCACTTTTTAAATTGAATTATTGAAAATAATTCACTTTTCCAGAATTATTCTAATTCATTGAGCTCCACAGAGGCGGCCAATGTTGCACCTCTGTGTTTCTACAGCGGCCCAGAACAGACAAACAACCCTAGAGAGAACACGCTTGTAAATAACAATCAAACTCCCGTGCTCTCTTCCAATATCCATACTTCCATGAGTACACTTAAACGTAGTACACTATCCGCACTCACTAAGTGCTCTAATCTTCAGATGTCAGTGTTGTTCCAAATCGAATACTCCGTGGTGCACTGACCGGAAACTAGCATCACGACTGCCGCCGCGGCTCCTCCCCCGCAATAAACATCCCGCTTTGAACGGTGAACTCTTTACGCCTAGCAGCTATAAAAAGTATAAAAACTACAAAATGACTCTATTAATGCAGCCGAAAAATGCGAAAATGGCTTAGGCTCAGCCTGGCTCCGCCCTCTTCCGCTACGTAGCTAAGATGGCTGCCGTTGAGTATGAAAAGTGTGTGTCGATCCACACTTCGCGGTTTGACCGTTTTGAGTACACCATCCAGGTCCTTTCAGTTCACTTATTTTCGCCCAATCTAAACGCCCTACGTACTCATAGTACTGGAACACAGCACCGATCCCACTTGTTAGCTAGACCTCCTATAGTTTTACAGACGATATCACTGATTACTATTGATAAACCTATCGTTGAACACGTGGCCACTCCATGCAGTCGTTGACATCATCTTGGTCTAACCCACGGGCCAATTACAGGCCTGTCAAGGCCACTATTGCTTCCTTGAAGTTGTTGGAATGGAAGAGGCGGGGTTGGGGGGAAGGCATGCAGTTGGTTGCAATCTGCAACCTCACTGCTAGATAAATCCTACACACTGTGCTTCGTGGCGACTAATCAGCTTGCAGACTAATTCATAAATAGACCAAATATTTGCATGAAGTGATGATGAATGCATGCACGCATGCATGCATGCACGCATGCACACACACACACACACACACACACACACACACACACACACACACACACACACACACACACACACACACACACACACACACACACACACACACACACACACACACACACACACACACACGTGATGCATATGACGTGGTTCATTATTCACTGGGTTACAAGAGGGGTTTGACTTAAGGTAACAAACGGACTCCGACTCTTCTGAGATCTCGTCTCACGCTCGAGGACACGACGCAGGGCTGCAGTATGTTACTATATTTTCTCAACGCTGCATATTTTGTAAAGATGCACCAAACTTTATAGCAGTCCCACCTTACCTCAACTGCATTGTAGCAAGTCTTCAAAGTCAAAGTGAAGGGGTCGACGTCCTGACAGGTGATGTGAGATCACCTCCGAGCATGGCTCGCTGGACTTGAATGGGCTGCGGAACGAGTTCTTTACAAAGGAGCACTGTGATTAAGGGCTGGACTAACTGGTTGTTATCCACCGACTGACTAACCATACGCAGGAAGGCAGCTCAGTATCAGTGAGGTGGAAGCCACGGTGAACTCTATAGGCACATCTTGATAAGGAGAGATGAGAAAGAACCCAACTCCTCTCCGGTGACAAGGAGGGAAACGGCCGTATCGTGGAATCTAATAAAGAAAAAAAGAACGGTGTTACTTTCACACCAAATATCAGATTGTTTTTGCAAAAAACCGCAGATGTTGTCAGAGTTGCGTTGTAATCCAACGCAATCTTGTCTCATATACACATACACACACACACACACACACACACACACACACACACACACAGATTACGGTTGCAGCGGCGGTGGAATTAAAGAAAGAAAAGGAAAAGGTTTTGCTGGGTAAATAAAAAAAATAAAAAAAAGATTGCAATCACCGCAGGGTGTGTGTGTGAGCCTGAAACACACGTCCCGCCCTCCACTGTATCAGAACATGCTTGTTAATATCTGTCAGTCTACGTCTGTGCAACCAGCCCTGGCACGCTCTCTCTCGCTTCGCTATTCATGTGAAACGGTAAAACAAACTGCAGTAACAGACCTCAGTTTCAATGGGGGGGAAGAAATGAAGGGACGATAAGCAAACCTCCATGTCACTAATTTCTCCCCTTGCTCAAGCACTTTCTCTCTCTCTCTCTCTCTCTCTCTCTCTCTCTCTCTCTCTCTCTCTCTCTCTCTCTCTCTCTCTCTCTCTCTCTCTCGTTTCTCAGGTACGGTAGAGCTTTCCATTTGATAGACAGTGTCTGGCCTCCAACGATTCCCTTTCAGGTACATGCAGACAAGTTTAGTGCTGCAAACATTCTTAGTTATTCTCATCTGTAACTCTCCCTCGTGTCAAAGCCGTGGTTCGTGGGAGACTCGTTGTTTCCCTCACTCATGTTATTTTTACTCAGACTTTATTAATTCCACTTCAATCAATGTTTTGTTTTCCTGTTTGTTTGTTAGGTTTTTTTCCATCTGCAGTTCATTTACATTCCAGCAGGAGAACAGATTTATAGATCTTTCTCTAGGCTAGAAATAAATATATAAATCAAGTGTGGGAAAATGTCAAATCAATGATTAGTCTGCTCTTCGCCAAGTATCCCGCCAGCGTACAACAATCCAGAACAATATGTTTGCCCCCGCACGGCTGGGTGTCTCGTTCGTAAATAATTTGATTGGAAACACAAACGTATTCTGTGTCACGGATGTTGTTTGTGGTTATGGGTTCCAACCCCAGACCAACTCTGTCTTTGTTCTGGGTTTGAGTCTCTGATGGCCCCAACCCTCATGTATGTTGGCATCCACAAGCATGACACCTTGCCCCTTATCTGCTCCATAAGGATCTGTACCCTGAATCCAAAGACTCAGTAGTTGTACACACTTATTGTATGTTGTACATGCTTGCACTTAAACATAGTACTTAGCATGGTGTCGCTTCTTGTGTGTCTTCGTTGTATACAGGTAATGGGTTCACCTCGGGATTGTTAGTGCTTGGCACTTGTTCCTTTGAACATCTTGTATCGACAGCGATCTATTGTTTCTCTTTCTTCTGACAAATGTACTTTTGTAATTGTATTGTAAGTCGCTTTGGATAAAAGCGTAGGCTAGATCCCTAAATTAAGACGTCAATGTAAACAGTGATCACGCTTCGTTCATTAACGCGAATGTCGCCGTCCCACAGGGCAGAGGCACAAGCGCCGCTCCCTGCTTCTACTACCTGCTCTCTGGCCAGGAGGACTCTGTTGAGGCCCTGGAGGGCTCGGCCCTATCAGCTCTCTACCTCCCCCCCAAAGAATTGCCCCTTCGGGATGTCCTGCGGGTGAGCCATCGCCTTCCCCCTCCCCCCCCCGCCTCCCCCCGCCCCGCCCCTTCCACTCCCAAGCCGTTTGTCGATTCTGGTCAAATACCTTCCTGTCTTTTGTCATACAATGATCAACTTCTCTGTGTCTTTCGTTTTGTGTTTGTTTGTTTCAGAGTGCCGGAGGCGTGCGTTGTCACAGTTTCACTGCGACCGTGGTGTACGCCAGCATTCTGGTGCGTCCACCTTGGCCTACGCTCGTGAGACGCGAGTGCTCGTAAAAAGAAAATAAGAAAGGAGAATTATCATTCGAGATGATATCTACTGAGCAAACACTGGCCGACCCCCCCCTACTGTCGTCCACAGTCCACCGAGGGCCCAGATCATTCGACTCTGCGATAAGAACGGGCTCTGACGTCAGGGCGAGCCCTCCTATCTTCTCTGTGTATCAAAGCCCTGTATGAGCACGGGCGTTCTTCCAGCCATTGATCCGGGGAACCTTTACACTTTGGCCCGCAGATATCAGCGCAGAACAAAGCGCTGGACTTTGCCTCACTCTCCCACCACGGTGGCCCGCTCAGAAGCGGGTGTGAGCGTGCTCGAGCGTGCTGGTGCCCTGTAGGCTGTAGGCCGCCCCTGTTTGACTAGCGAAAGAATGCCTAAACCCAACATCATATCTCTGTCTTTGTGTACTCACGGCCAGAATTGTTCTAATATTGACTAGAAAGAATAGACTAACCCTCTTTTTGCACTGTGTTTGTGTGTGTGTGTGTGTGTGTGTGTGTGTGTGTGTGTGTGTGTGTGTGTGTGTGTGTGTGTGTGGGTGTGTGGGTGTGTGTTTGCGTGTGTGTGTGTGCGTGCGCAAATCTGTGAGTGGGGACTTAAAAAAAAGATTGTAAAATATTCTGTTTATCTTTTCTTTAAAAAGTTTCCTTTTCTATCTGTCTGTCTCTCTCCTCTCTCTCGTTCTCCCTCTCTCTCTCTTATTCTCCCTCCCTCTCTCTTGTTCTCTCTCTCTCTCTGTGTCTCTCTCTTGTTCTCTCTCTCTCCCCACCCCCCCTCTCTCTCTCTCTCTCTCTCTCTCTCTCTCTCTCTCTCTCTCTCTCTCTCTCTCTCTCTCTCTCTCTCTCTCTCTCTCTCTCTCTCTCTCTCTCTCTCTCAGGGGGACGCTGTAGACCAGGCTGAGGTCTGGTTGTCGCTGACGGACCCCAGCCTCCAGGAGGAGGGGGAGGGGCGGGCCGAAGGCGGGGGGCCGTGCGGGCGAACGGTGCCCGTGTGTATCAGCAATTCCTGTGTGCTCACTTCCTCCGTCGCCGCGGCGATACGCTCGCCCACGGCCGCCATCTTGTCATTTAGAGACGTCGTAATGGAGAACGGTAGGCCGTTAAATGAGTTGTCTGTTTACTGGGGCACTACTATGTCATTAAGCAGCCGGAACAGGCTTCATAGGGGCTGATCACGTAGCATTTATGCTATATATTAACATAAACGCTCGGCAGCAGTTGCTCAGGAGTTAAAGCGGGTTGGCTGGTAACCAGAAGGTTGCTATCGTCGAGGTGTCCCTGAGCAAGGCACCTAAACCTAACCGCTCGCGACGAGCTGGCCGTCACCTTGCATGGTTGACCCCGCCATCCCTGTGCCCCAAGTGCCCTAAATGTAAATGTTATGTTTTACGTTTGACGTGACATATCCACGGTTCATAACCAACCCCCCCTGATCTCATCTCGGTCGATGGGACATGGTCAGTTTCTGGCGTCATCTCAAGGTTTCCCAAAACCGCACACGACCTCCAACAACCAACCCCTCTCTCCCCTCGTTCCACCCAGGCGCCCTGCTGTGCACAGAGCAGTCGGTGGTAGAGACCCCCCACCCAGACCGGGCGGGCAGGTCGGAGCTGAACGGGAGCGAGCCCCCCACCCCCACCAGAGCCACCCTGGGGTGCGGTCTGCCCCGACCAGTGAGGCTGGATCCCCTGGGTGCGGACACCACGGCCCACTCTCTGTGTACTCTCACGGGTCAGTTCCAGTTTCACCCCCCCCCCCCCCCCCCACTTTCTTAACAGACCAACCTGCTCCTTGGGCTTCTCCTCTGAAGGCTCCCCGACAGGTCCAGTAATCAACTGTGTTGTTCTCCTCCGAGAGCCAAGGAACAAAACAAACTCTTGTTTCATTGTTTTATTCTTCTTTTTTTTTTGCCGTTGTTTGTGCCCACGCCCCACTCTGTGTTTGCTCCGGAGCGAGAGGTCTTTATGTGTTCCCCTCCCGCCGGGGAAGTTGTGCTTCACAAGTGTCTTCAAGCTGTCATTGTTTGTAGAAAGCTGGATAAAGTGGAAACACATGCGAGCGCGGTGGGCTCATCTCGGCGCCTTCTTTTGGGACGACCGTTTGCATGAGCTCCACTTAATTTTAAAATGAGTAATTCATGTTTGCACAAAGGCTCACTTGCATTTGACTCGAAAGTCGAAGGAAACGCATGAAGTTGTCAGCACCGTAGAGCTAGGGCGACAAGACATGCCTTGTCTTCTTGAGGTTTGGGGTTGCATCCAAGAACCCTCTGGCATTTGAGTTGACTGGGAAAAGAAATTCTAAGGAAACGTGTGACTGTGTCAGTCCCGTAAAGCGAGCGCCATGACATGCCTTGTCCGCCGGAGACTTGGTGTGGGTCCAAGACCCCTCGGGGATTTTATGTTTTCACAAGGGTTCTCTCCCCTCAATACACTCCAGAGTTCGGCTAACTGATAGTGTGTTGCCCATAGGTTTGGACGGTATGTTTCCCTGTGTCAGTGTGTTGAGCTGACGTCACTTCAGATCCCCCTGGGCGGGTTTACAGATAAGATCAGAGCCCTAACGACCCTGAACTAGAGTTAGTGTTTTGATAGTAAGCACTGCATTAACGTGAATGTGTTTACCAGGACAAAGTAGTCCATGTGCTGGGTAGACTACAGAGATGCTTGCATTCCGGATTCTTATAGTCCTACAGTGTTACTCTCTGACTATTGACTTTCTGTCACAGCGTTTGGGTTTTCAGCTGCTTACAGTGTTTGTTTTAAAGGTCACCATGCAATAAACCGTACAGAGATGATGGACATTTTACGAAATGAACCCATCTTCTGCATAACTCACTTATTTTTCTACGAGGGCAGTGCGTGCCTCGCCCGAGTCGTGTGCATCAACAGCGATCAGAGCGGTGGGGAACTGACTGACGAACCTGCATCTGTCCACTTCATGTCACAGCCGAGGTCAAAGGTCACACTGTGAATCCTGTTGTTTCTGGCTCCGCCAGTCATACATGTTTAGTCAGGTGGCTGGAGACAAAGCAAACAACCCCACTATCTTCTCTGCTTATTACTGAGCTGGGTCTAATGGACGAAGGCAGTGGAAGTAGGAAATCAATGAGAAGTATGTTAAGACTGGGGCACGGAATGTGTTTTTATCAGTGATTCACTTTGTGGCTTGTGGGCCCAGTGGTTGTATGTGTCAGGGTTTCATCTCGGGTTGTCAAATGAGTTTGGGAGTACATGCATCTCTGCTTTATTTATCACCTAAATCTATGATAAAAATGCAAGGCGAGCTGTTATCTCCGACACAGAAACACACACACACATGCACACACACACACACACACACACACACACTCACACACACACAAACCGTTTCTGTGTGTGTGCGTTCACACAGAAATTATACATCGACATGGTTTTTGTCAAACGTTCATCTGAATACGCTATCTCTGGTGCTCTCCGTCAAAACGAATGCCCCGCTGAAACTAAAGCTGATAAGGTGCATGACTAGCGAGGTCGAGCGTGGTATTTCTTTCGGTAATGATGCTGTGTCCGCGGGATGCACGTCTTACGTGTTTTTCCTTGGCCCAGGAGTAATCGTCGGCGTGGAGGAGGACACGGCTTGCTCCTGGCCCGCCTGCAGTGCCTGTGGAAGTGACCGCTTACAGGCCACGGGAGTCGGGGAGTCGTAAGTGATCACACAAAACACGGCTACAACAAACCCCCCGGGCTGTCTTTAACCGGCCGTTATCAGCAGCAGCACAGTCATACGTGAAGTCCTGGCCCCTTTGGGCTGTCTCTCTTGCAGACCGGCTTTCCGCTGCCGGGCATGTGACTGCGAGGTGCAGCAGCCCAAGCTGAGGCTGCAGCTCGAGGTGACGCTCGCCTCGGCCGTGAGCGATGGGATCGTCAAAGTTAAGGTGAGTCTTAGAATTCACTTTAGGAAATTCCCCGAAAAGTCGCAGGCGCACACATGCGATACGCTACCGAGCGCGCACACACACACACACACACACACACACACACACACACACACACATGCAAGCACACACAGTCGCACACCCACATGTGCATGCAAGCGAACACGCATGTTCAAAGAGGGGATGTTTTCTGTGGTTTAACTTATTGCCTAAGTTATAACTGTGTTGTTAAATGAAGGCGTATTAGTGGGTTGGTCGTACTCGTCTTCACCACAGGGTGAGAAGCGCAAGGACATTTTTCAACGTGGGAAATAATGGTAGATCTAAATCTAATTTTGATTATGCTGAACATAACACACAAAGGTGTGAACACTGAAAAACAAAACCACAGCTTTCCGTTTTTGACGAGTCCCAGAATCCTTTGCAACATGCAAAATTCGGTACAGGCGAAAGAGCTACAGACTATTTCAGAAGACTTTCAATTCCTTGGAGTAAAGATTATACTCTGATTGTGTGTCTTCGATACTTTATGATGGACACACCGAAAAGACGAATCACCTCCTCAAAGCACATCACTGACCATGATCCTCTCCTCCTCCTCTCCCTTCCCACCAACAGCTGCACCAGAACACAATTCAGTCCATCCTCCCCCCGGCAGCCCTCCAAGCCAGCGAGGTGGGTTGTTATATCAGAGCCTGTGCCTGCCTGTGCCTGGGACTGAGTTCTGTGCACCAATCCTCTGTAAATATGTCATCCTGGGCGTCTGATCAGGTGATGCCAGACTCTGATAAAGGCAGCCTGTCGATACAGAGACCTAGAAAGACCTGACTCGCGCTAACCCTTTACGGAGATATTGTGTTTGTTTATGACCTGCCAAGTTATCGTCGTCCGTGACCTGAATTGCATCCAGATGACGGTGTGTGTGTGTGACAGTGGAGAGAGTGAGGAGATATGGCCGCGCTGATGTTGAACTACTTTTACACCTTCAGCGGGTCAACAGCTATATCGGTGGAGCAACAAATAACCTACAACTTTTTAGTTTAGTCGCTTAAAAGGAAGTTACACCATAACACGTATGATTGCTCCCCACTTGTAACTGTATGAGCGTTGAATGGAGCTCAGGCTCTCAGCCTGAACTCCCTCCCACCCTCCCACCCTCCCTCCCTCCCACCCTCCCTCCCACCCTCCCACCCTCCCACCCTCCCTTCCCTCCCCCCCTGGTTGACAGGCCATCTGTTTCAGTTCCCAGGTTACGAGGTGGAACACGTCCTGGGGAAGGCACTGGGCCCCATCCCCGTTGTCGTCCGCGTCATCAGCAGGACCCCAACTCTCTGCATTGCCGCGGAAGAGATTAGCCTCTGAGGGGGGGGGGGGGGGGGGGGGGGGGGGGTGGGGGCGCGTCAGAGGAACTAGTGAAATGAATCCTCTGGCCCTCAGCTGGCTCCAAGGATCTGCGCTCTAGGCCTTGGTTCAAGTCCCCGTCCCCCCCCCCCCACACACACACACACACAACCCCCCTACCTCGGCCCCCTTCGAAGGCCTCCCTGGAAGCCCCCCACATCGTTGTGGTGCAGCAGTGAAAGAGGGGGCGGTGGTGGTGGAGGTTTGGAGAGACACAAGGTCTTGTTTGTGTGGTAATGATAAGGGAGAATGTGGAGCGGGACTTGACAACCCAAGGGGAGAGCGGCAGGAGAGCCCTGCCCTGTCAGTAGGACCCACGTGGTGTGCAGGGGGGATTCAGGAACGTGCTGTCAAACCTCCTCCTTCTCTCTCTCTCTCTCTCTCTCTCTCTCTCTCTCTCTCTCTCTCTCTCTCTCTCTCTCTCTCTCTCTCTCTCTCTCTCTCTCTCTCTCTCTCTCTCTCTCTCTCTCTCTCTCTCTCTCTCTCTCTCTCTCTCTCTCTCTCTCTCTCTCTCTCATAAGTCCCCAGAACGTTTAGCATCTACCTCTTTGTAGAGAGGTAGATGCGTTTTTTTTTTGTTTTGTTTTGTTGCATACTGTGTAAATAAAGCCGATTTAAGAATGGGTCGAGTTTCTTTTTGGTTTCTTTACGAAGGAAAGCTCCTTTCCCCGCCCCCAACCCAGAAGGTTCACACCTTGAACCTCCCCGTCTCCCCAAGGTCCTAAAGACCAAACAGACACTTTAGAGTTTGCTTTTTCTTTTTCGTAATAAATTTTATTATAGATTCCATAGACAAATGTTTAATATACAAACTATATAAAAGATCATGCTCTGGCTCTTAATACAAAGTTGAGAATTATAAAACATGTACCGTATCAGGTATAACATGTAAATGCAGTGGTAAAATAATTTAATATTGAAAAACAAAAAAAGACATTTTTTTCCCACAAAAAGAATATGGCAGCAATGTCAAATATTTCCAGTGCCATTATGGTAAGCTTAAAATGCATCTGTTACAGATGGTAAACAAAATGTCTGTGTTGAGGTATGGCTTTCAAATGTCTTTTTCAAAACGTGTGACACGGGTATGTCACCGATTGTCTGCGGTCGTGGACGCCGGGAAGGAGGGATTAGGTAGCTGCTTGAAGAAGTCTCTCAGACCGGTCAGCTCTCGGGTGAGCTGGTCAATGGTCTTGTGTAGCCGATCGTTCTCAGCGCCCAGGTCAATCATCTTATCCTGCATCTCCATGTTGCGCAGCTTCGCCTTATCCCTACTTTTACGCACGGCAATGTTATTCCTCTCCCTTCGCTGACGGTACTCATGGCTATAGCGGTCCACGGACTTCTTCCCCTTCTCCCGACCCATCTTCCGAGGGGAGGAGCTGGCGGAGCTGACAGCCGAGTGGGGCTCCGGGGTGGTCGGGGGCGTCGGCTGTCCCATGGGCAGGCTGACCGAGGTCTGGGCACACGTCTCGATCTGGGACGGCAGCGAGGAGGACACGTCGCTGTCGCTCCAGTCCGACTCCTGCTTGATGGGTGCGCTGAACACCCCCTTGTCAAATCCATCGGGGTGCTGCTTCCTCTCGTAATCCCTGTGACAGCCGAGCGCGTACGGAGTCGTGTGCGTCGTGGAGAGCTGCTGCTGTTGCTGCTGCTGCTGTATGGCGTGGTGGCTGCTGCTGTTGTTGTTGTGGTGGTTGTTTGACGTCGTCACAGAGTTTGTCATGTTGTAGAACTCTGCTTTCTCTTGCTTCACAGTATTAAAGAGGTCTAGGAACAGTTCATCGTTGCACAGCTCCAAGTTGGGCACCGCTGTCATGGACTCGATGTACTGGCTGAAGTCGATGGCGCTCTCGTCATCGTACATAGCGGTGGGGGGAGCCGTGCTGAGCTCGGCCATGGTGGTTGTCCCCACCTCGTCCCCGGGAACGTCGCATCTGCCCGGCTTGCAGAGCCCCTGGAGAACGCCTCCCCCCTGCTGCTGCTGCTTGTTGTTCTCGTAGAAGTTAGCTGGTTCCATCGTCCAACTCATGGTGCATGGTGGTGAGACGCACTGGGAGTCCGCGCGGTATATGTCACACATGGAGGTCGGGTGTGTGTTCAGCACACGTGGGGGGTCTCAAGCCAAAGGGGTCCGGTTGGTATCTGGAGAAAAGTTGCCACAGAAGTTGAGTTGAGCCCTGACACTCGCAGTGTTCACAGTGGTGATCTGCAGGTGGTGACTATCTTCTTTGGAGGTTCTCGATAGGTTGCGCACTTGTATCGCTATGGTGGTGCGCTTTGCTTCTCAGGATTAGCTATCCTTTAAAAAAGTTTGCTTTCTCGGATCTGGAGCGCCTGTATTTCGCCCAGTGTTTTGTATATGCGCCTCGCCTACGTCACACAAGGCGAGGCGTACCGCCCCTTCAGCAGCCAGTAACGTCTGGGTGGAGTCACGTGGTGTCAAGCACCGCCCACTACTGAGCTATATATGGAGAGATGGGCGTTTCCCCGCCGCGCCCGCCTTTACTACGAGTGTGTGAATAAGCCATGGACCTATTAAAGAATAAGCAGGGGATGTGTGTTGTTTATATAGCCAAGCATAATTAAAGGGGGATTAATGATGTGAGCTATGTCGTTTGTCCCGGGGCGAATCGAATCTCTGCTATTGTATGCACTTCTTAACGTAATAACTCGGTAATAACTGAACAGTAAATGTTTCAGCTCGTATAACAATTAATCCACTTTGCAAGCGAATCAGAATCAGAATCAGAGTTACTTTTATGACAAGTTTTTTTTAAGTATACAAGAGTAACATTAGGCTTGGTAGCAGCAACAACACAAGATTAAGTAGATAAGATAAATACAAATAAAAGTTAAAAAAAATAAGTTAAAAATAGGAAGCAGATTGTAGTAGTTGTAATACTCGTTCAGGGGGGTTGTCGGGGCAATAACGACTGTCTTAGTAGCCGGACAATGTGTGGAATCGTGTACTTTAAGAATGTGTTGATGCTTCACTTGAAGAAAAGACAGCTGTGCTCCAGTATGCATCGCAATGAGAAGGAGACAGTTTAGTGTCCGCAGTCAGCTCCTAATATTCCCTAATATCTCCTTACGTTCAACGAGGACATGTCTGGTGTCATTTGCATGACACCAGACACAGCCAGACAGCAACAGAGAGTGTGGGTTCGAGGAATTGAAAAGACATTGTAAAAGTAGTCTTAAAAGTATATTGTGACTAATATCAGGCATATAAACCAAACGGTGCAGCCGTATCAAAGACGCGTCAGTTTGACGGATGGGTCTACAAATAACTTCCGGATGTTTCACGCATTTTTTCTGCGGGAGTTCAATGGAGAGCTGCAGAGGCAGCGGTGACATACGAGGGGTGGAGGTGAGATGAAGAGTGGACTGCAAGCAATGTGAACTCTCTCTCTGTCTCTCTCTCTCTCTCTCTCTCTCTCTCTCTCTCTCTCTCTCTCTCTCTCTCTCTCTCTCTCTCTCTCTCTCTCTCTCTCTCTCTCTCTCTCTCTCTCTCTCTCTCTCTCTCTCTCTCTCTCTCTCGATATAGATATATACATTATGGAAAAAAAGGAAACACGACCATATATGCATACTGTATATATGACATATAACATATATATATTTATATTTTATAGAAACAGAGAGAGAGAGCGACGGTCGTGTTTTCTTATACATCTATAGATGTATAGATATAAATATAGAGATATAGGCATAAGGATCGAGCATCATGAGCGTTGTGATCCATCGGTCTGACCTTACATCAACTCTGCTCCATAATAAACAGCAGCATCCAGCGCTGGTTTACACTGGCGGTCCCAGAAGGGAGAGAGACGCCACCGTGTGTTCAATAAGAGTCACTACTGAGGGTCTGCTCGGATGGACGAAACTAAGTTGGGTAGGGGTCGGTTCATTTTATTCCCTGCTTAACACTTTTTTTGCAGGGTCATATCTTCATTAGAAGTTAATACTATATTTAAATAATAGTAACTAATGACAAGGTATATACTTTGATGGTATCGTATGATGTAAGGAGGACGCTGAGACGGGTAGTATTAAAAGTGTCACCTTCTTAGGAAGACGGAAGACGTTCAGGACGTTCTGACCTACGATTGGTGCAAAGTTACCCGCGAAAATTACGTCACTCGCAGTTTCGCGCCAGTTTGTTTGCAAGGAAGCCGCACACAACACAAGGTAAGAGCCAAGTTTATTAAAATCTGTTTGAATACAGTAAAATATCCTATATTCATTACTTATAACATGAAAACCAAAGATCCCACTCGACTAAGATACTCACTTTTTACTTGTTGTCGACCAAAGTCTTGTTAAGTTTTATGTTACGAGTATCTCTATTGTTGGCGACCGCATGCCAGCGTCTCAATACCATTTGAGCTGACGTTACTGTCTTATGAATGCCAATAATCATTAATTGAACGCCGATTACGTTTTAGATCACCTGATTGCGATGTCTTCCCCGATGTCAACCCCGGGTGGTAAACGTGGAAGGCCCTCCAACCCATCCACCCGTAAGTCAACCCAGCCTTCATGAAAGCCGTCCCATCAGTAGGCCGTCAGATTTTACATCCGCCATCGCTGCAACAGCATCGGATTAGCGATCAATTCAATATCAGCCTTGGATCCCTAATTCATAATCGGTTAACTTCTAAATTACACTATTCTAAAGTAGTTACTCGTTTTGTAATCCTAGCTGCCAGTGAAGGTGCCACGTCTCCCCCGGCCCAGCGGCGCCGAGGACAGCCTTCTTCTAACGGGGACCTGCCTCTGATGCCCACCTCCCCACCAACTGACATGCCCGACCCCCTCCAGGACACCTCTCTCTTCTCCAGCCCCCGTCGCTCAGGTAAATTCATCCGGCAAGATCGCTTGAAACCATCCTCACGTCCCAGACCATGAAGCCCATCTGCATCATTGTGTAATAAAAGTGAGGAGAGATAAATTACTACCGTTTGCAAGCACAAACAACACATCTTCTCTTAATGTTGAATACAAGTGAAACAAGATTACTCGATGTTTATGCTACCGATGCTCTATTATCATTGTTGTGGGCGGTGTGTTTCAACGTCTTTACACCTTGTAATGACATGTGTACCTCCCCGCCCCCCCCCCCCCGCAGTCCTCCCTAGTGAGGTGGACATGAGCTCCCCTCTGATGTACGGGACCCCCAGCTCCAGGGTTGACGGGACGCCCCGCAGTGGGGCCCGTGGCACCCCAGCCCGACAGCGCCCCGATCTGGGTTCAGTCCGCAAGTCCAAACAGGTGGACCTCCAGTCTGAGCCGGTGAGTGTACTCGGACAAAGATGGTGTTGTAAACAAAATGCAGGATTTAAGACTACTAACCTTTTCTACTGGTGGTAATCTTTAAACTGGTGGAACCCTAGCACATTTAGTCTCATCCCTTTTATAGTATTATGGTTTTATGCATATTAATAATGTCGGCGTGTCCTTTCTCAGGGAGCACTCGCACTAGGCCATCTGTACTGTGCCCAAGTACGTTTGACACCTGTACTCAATGTACAGATGTCTTCTGTCATTGATCAATATGAGGACATTTTAACCCCGATGGTTGAATTAAAATCAGCGGGAGGCAGCAAGGGCAGCTCGAAAGCGACCTCCCACACAAGAGCAATGGAATAATTTGATTTTATTATATGCCTTGTGACGTGGCGTTTGATCGGTACATTTCGGCTGAGCATGTATTTTTGGAATTTAAAATTGCTGCAATAAATTATGTTGTTGTTGACTTCCAAAAATTTCTCGGCCTTTGCTGTTTAATTCAAACAGTAGTCTGTGAGTAATATATCGCCGGTAACCACTGTTTTTGGGGCATTGCGAAATTGGGCCAGCTGGACATTCAGTGGTATTTGATGTGTTTTAATAAAACACATCCAATACCACAGAATGTCCCCTGGCGACTCCACTGAGGCCATAGAAACGATGCTCTTAGCATCCTACGAGTACCCCGGGAGCCCTCGTTAGCTACGAGTGATTTTGGGAAACGGTGTGAAAACTGTAGGATGCTCGTACGACGAACTTCACGAACCACTTAGGCTAACGATGCTTTTGAGAAACGGGGCTCTGATCTGCACCCCCATGTAATAATTAACACGACACGGCTAAGACATTTCAGTTGACCTAAACATGACCACGTTTTGTTTGTTTATAGTTTATCCGACCTCCGCTTGGGTGGACAGAAACGTGATTTTTTTTTTTGCAGGGTCAGTGCTGGAGAAACACTGGCATGACGTCCTTGTTTTTTCTCCTCCGCAGCCCACTGCCGACGGGGCCGCTGCCGCTGAGCAGCCCGCCGGACAGAGGCTGGTCATCTGGGGGACGGACGTCAACGTGGCCACCTGCAAGGAGAAGTTCCAGGTACGATGGAGCCCGTCCGGCCTCCACAACAAAGCACACAAAGCTCCACAACAAATCACACATGAACGCGCCTCCACAACAAAACACGCACACAAGCCTCCACTACGAAACGCACACGAACATCCACAACAAATCACAAACACCTCCACAACAAGGCGCGCACACACACACACGCCTCCACGACGAAACACACAAATCCGCAACAAAGCGCACTCGCCTCCATAACCACACACGCACACCTCCACAACAAAACACGCACATACACGCCACTGCACCAAAACACACACGCATGAATCTCCTAAAACCAAACGCACGCGCGCCTCCACAACGAAACAAATGAACCGGGTTCCTCAAGTCTTGTCTTCGCCTCCCCCCGACCCACAGAGGTTCTTGCAGAGGTTCATCGACCCCAGCTCCAAGGAGGATGAGAACTCCTGCCTGGATCTCAACGAGCCGCTGTACATGCAGAAGCTGGAGGAGGTACCACACGGTTTACTCACTCTTTCCCCAATAGAGAGGTCAAGCACGCCATGAATGGGTCTGTTTGTCAGAGACGTTTGAGTGGCCTTTCCCTTGGACATGTAGTCTGTGCAAGGCCGTGAATAATGGAAAATGTATGTCACAAGTAGAGTAACTTGTCCAGAGTAGGAACAAAAACATTGAAAAAAGTCGGAATATACTAATACATTTTGTTTAAGGTTTATAACCTTAGTACATTTTACATTAAGGCCAGCAAATTACCATAAGTACCTTTTCAGAACAAAGACAAACATTATCGGCTTTTTTTCGGCTCAGTCAGGATGTTCATAGAACCAAGTGCCAAGCACTACCAATCGTTAAACAAAGATAGCTAGGATAAGATGCTCTACAATGCTAAGTACTATTTTTAAGTGCAAGGATGTACGACATACAATAAGTGTCAACATTAAGTGCCCGATTAGTAACTGAGTGTCGACCTCGTTCAGCCAACCTGTGCTTGTGTTCCAGATCAGCATCGTGGGGGATCCAGTGCTGAACATTAACTGTGGCCACGTGTCCTCGTTCGACGCGGAGCTCTACAGACAGCTCGTCTGCTACCCGCAGGTGACGTCTGCAAACACATTCAACGCGGCGATCGCACCGCTACGGGATTATTTATGCAGTCCATCTTTTGTAACGCTCTCCTTGAGATATAAATGACTGAAAGAGAATGGTTTGACAATCAAACGGGGGAATTGAACAGACACGCAGATACACACGCACACACGCACGTGAGTGGTTTAGTTCTGATGGCGTGCCGTCCCCGTCCCCAGGAGGTGATCCCCACCTTCGACATGGCGGTGAACGAGCTGTTCTTCGAGCGGTTCCCCGACTCCATCCTGGAGCACCAGATCCAGGTGCGGCCGTACAACGCCCTGAAGACCCGGAACATGAGGAGCCTCAACCCAGAGGGTGAGGAAACACACCCTCGGACACAAACACCCTCGGACACACACACACACCCACGGACACACACACACACCCACGGACACACACACACACACCCACGGACACACACACACACCCACGGACACACACACACACCCACGGACACACACACACACCCACGGACACACACACACACCCACGGACACACACACACACCCACGGACACACACACACACCCACGGACACACACACACACACCCACGGACACACACACACACCCACGGACACATGCACCCAGGGACACACACACACACCCATGGACGGACACACACCCCCCACGGACAAACACACACCCACGGACACACAGACGCGCGGACACGGACACACGCACCCACGGACATGCAGACATCGCCACAACCAAACACAAACGCACACCTCCACAACAAAACAAACCTTCAAAGCATAACACACCACCTTAAAAAAAACACAAACGCATACCTCCACAACAAAATACACACCTCCACAAAACACACACACAAACGCACCTCCACAAAAACACACGCCTCCACAACGAAGCACGGCTCGACGACCCGTTTGCGTTGAAACCGGGTCAACGCAAATTTACCCCGTTCAAATCGTTCGGATCTCCCCCTCCCACACGTCACGTTAGATAACGTCGAACGCCATCACGGGTCGGGTCACACCCCCCGTGTGTGAGAACCCCTCCATCTAACGCCTCTGTGTACCCGTCTGTCTCTCCCCCCCCCGCCCCCGCAGACATCGACCAGCTGATCACCATCAGCGGCATGGTGATCCGCACCTCACAGCTCATCCCCGAGATGCAGGAGGCCTTCTTCCAGTGCGCGGTGTGCGCCTTCAGCGCGCGCGTGGAGGTGGACCGCGGGCGCATCGCCGAGCCCGCCGTGTGCCGCAACTGCAACACCACCCACAGCCTGGCGCTCATCCACAACCGCTCCATGTTCTCCGACAAGCAGATGGTGAGGCCGCCGCCGCATGCATTGACGTCTCCGTGGCTGTTATACCCCGCTGGGTTGGTCTTCTTGAACTGGGTTGTGCCCCGTTTTTTTTTAATTTGCGCTTTTATTTTGAAACGCTCCAGGTTAAGATCCAGGAGTCGCCGGAGGACATGCCTGCCGGCCAGACCCCCCACACCACGGTGGTGTACGCCCACAACGACCTGGTGGACAAGGTGCAGCCCGGAGACCGCATCAACATCACCGGTAAGGGGGAGGAGCCACACAGCTTCCTCATGGGTACTGTTTATGTGTTGAAGTAGTTTGTATTGGGGCGCCCCGGTGTTTCCCCGGGTAGAGCGCTAACCATTAAGGGATAGTCCTTACCGCAGTAACCAGGGTGAGATTCCTACTCCGTGGTCCTTTGCCGCATTCTCTCCCCTCTCTCTCTCTCCCATACCTACCTGTCTATCCCACTCTACAATAAAAAGGATTAAACCTTCAAAGATAGTTTGTATTAAGGTATTTGGCTTTATTGTGTGTGTGTTGTATGAAATTTAATCGATGAGACGAGGTAAAGTGAGCTTGTTTTTGTGTAAAACAGACCCCCTTTTAGAAGTCTACATTTCCAATCATCCATCGGTCAAACGTCACGACAACGACAGAGCTCCCTCCATCCTCCCATAACACCTTCACCCCTCCTCTCTCTCCCCCTCCATCCTCACCCCTCCTCTCTCTCCCCCTCCATCCTCCCATTACCTCAACTCCAACTCTCCTCTCCCCCCCAAGGCATCTACCGCGCCGTGCCGATGCGTGTCAACCCCCGGCAGAGCAACGTCAAGTCGGTGTACAAGACGCACATCGACGTCATCCACTTCCGCAAGACGGACGAGAAGCGCCTGCACGGGCAGGACGACGAGAACGAGCAGCGGCTGTTCACGGAGGCCCGAGTGCAGACGCTGCGTGAGCTGGCCGCCAAGCCCGACGTCTACGACAGGCTCTCCTCTGCGCTGGCCCCCAGCATCTACGAGCACGAGGACATCAAGAAGGTGTGTGTGTGCGTGTGTGACGTAGGGTTGATGTGTGTGTGTGTGCGTGTGTGTGTGACGTAGGGTTGATGTGTGTGTGTGTGTGTGTGTGTCGTTGGGTTGATGTGTTGAGCTTCCCTCCTACACACTTGTATGTTGTCTTCCTGGCACTTAAAGATAGTAACACCGAGCATTATCCTTTGCTCTCTTTCTGTACGGTTGGTTCGGCTGCACTTGGTTCTATGAACATCCTTACTGTACCGACAGCGATATAGTGTTGTTTCTCTTTCTTCTGACAAATGTACTTATTGTAAGTCGCTTCGGATAAAAGCGTGTGCTAAATGTAAACATCACATTTTAGACCTAAATATTATTGAGTCATTCTGTCGGTATATCGGCTGTCTAACAAGGAAAAAAAATACAACGCATCTCCTCCGCTCCACCAGGGCATCCTGCTGCAGTTGTTCGGCGGCACCCGCAAGGACTTCAGCCAGACGGGGCGGGGCAACTTCCGGGCGGAGGTCAACATCCTGCTGTGCGGCGACCCCGGCACCAGCAAGTCCCAGCTGCTGCAGTACGTGTTCAACCTGGTGCCGCGCGGCCAGTACACCTCGGGCAAGGGCTCGAGCGCGGTGGGCCTCACGGCCTACATCATGAAGGACCCCGAGACGCGGCAGACGGTGCTGCAGACGGGCGCGCTGGTGCTCAGCGACAACGGCATCTGCTGCATCGACGAGTTCGACAAGATGAGCGACAGCACGCGCTCGGTGCTGCACGAGGTCATGGAGCAGCAGACCCTCTCCATCGCCAAGGTGACGAGCGCTGATGTGTTGTTGTTGATGTTGGGGTTCGAGGGTGTGGGGGGAGCGGGGGGAGGGGGGTTGTGTTTTCACACCCTGGGGTCGAGGGAAGACGGCGTCGAGATCTGTGGGAGGTTTGCCTTGAGAGGACGGCGGTTCTATACTGCGAAGAGGATCGGCGTTTGGACGTCCTGGCACTTGACGTACACGTTTATTGTACATCCTGGCACTTAAAAATAGTGCTTAGCATTGTATAGTCTTATCCTAGCTATCATTGTTGTATACCGGGAATGGGTGAACTTAATAATTGATAAAAGTCGCTTTGGATAAAAGCCACTGCTAAATGCCCTAAATGTAAATGACCAGCATTGAAGCGTTGGCAATTAGAAACTGATTAGTGTAAACAACTGAACAGCACACCCCAGAATGATAACGGGGTCTCTGATTTAAGTTAGGGTTAGAGTTTCTGCTTAAATGTCAGCAAAGCGCCAAATGTTTTTATCCGACGGGTTCATTCTCTCGCATTTTTTATTTATTTTTTTACTCTTAACAATTGTTTTTTTAATTCATGTATTTTCTGTGACTGCAGGCGGGAATCATCTGCCAGCTGAACGCTCGCACCTCCATCCTGGCAGCGGCCAATCCCGTGGAGTCTCAGTGGAACCCCAAGAAGACCACCATCGAGAACATCCAGCTGCCCCACACTCTGCTGTCCAGGTCAGCCTCCTGTTGCCATGGTTACAGCGCCCGTCGTCATCATCATCCTCCGTCCTCAAATACATATTTTCTCTTTCCCTTTCCCGGAACCTGGCTCCCCCTCCCACGCCCAAGCCCTGTCAAACAAAACACTCGTTTACGTGTTGGATGTTTCCAGGTTCTCCCCCCCCCCCCTCTCACTCGCACCCCCCTCAACCTCAACACCCATCCACACACCCTCACTCCCCCCTCAACACCCAACAACGCACCCTCACTCCCCCCCTCAACACCCAACAACGCACCCTCACTCCCCCCTCAACACCCAACAACACACCCTCACCCCCTCACTCCCCCCCGTCAACACCCATCCACCCAACAACGCACCCTCACTCCCCGCCCTCAATTTGTGCTGAACTCGTCTGCTGTCGGGTTGTCGTCTTTCTGCAGGTTCGACCTCATCTTCCTCATGCTGGACCCCCAGGACGAGGCGTACGACCGTAAGCTGGCCCACCACCTGGTGTCGCTGTACTACCAGAGCGAGGAGCAGCTGGAGGAGGAGAACCTGGACATGGCCGTGCTCAAGGACTTCATCGCCTACGCCCGCTCCTACATCCAGCCCAAGCTGAGCGAGGAGGCCGGCCAGGCCCTCATCGAGGTGTGTGTGTGTGTGTGTGTGTGTGCGGTTGTGTGTGTGTGTGTGTGTGTGTGTCGTTGTGTTTAATGCACACAGTGTGTCACTTATAAATGACATTCATTAGTGTAACATGATTGACAAGTCTTGTCAATGACGCTTCAGGAGGTAGAGCGGGTTGGCTGGTGACCGGTAGGTTGTTGGTTTGATCTCCGGCTCCTCCTAGCCGAGTGCCGAGGTGTCCCTGAGCGAGAGACGCCTCACTCTGACCGCTCCCGACGAGCTGGCTGTCGCCTTGCGTGGTTGACTCCGCCGTCGGTGTGTGAATGTGTGCATGAACGGGTGAATGGGAGGCAGTATTGTAAAACGCTTTCAGTGGCCACTGGTTAGAAAAGCGCTGTATAAAGGCCGTCCGTTAAAATGAATGGATTCAGCCCCAGCTGGAATTGGAACGCACCCCAGTGTAGTTCTCCTCAGTAGAGACCCATTTTGCTTTTAAGGGGGTGAGAAAGAGAGAGAGAGTGTCCCTTCATCATCGAATGACCCTCTGTGTCCGTGTGCCCCCCTCAGGCCTACGTGGAGATGAGGAAGGTGGGAAGTGGGCGGGGCATGGTGTCGGCCTACCCCCGGCAGCTGGAGTCCCTGATCCGCCTGGCCGAGGCCCACGCCAAGGTGCGCTTCAGCGACAAGGTGGAGACCATCGACGTGGAGGAGGCCAAGAGGCTCCACCGCGAGGCCCTGAAGCAGTCGGCCACCGACCCCAGGACCGGTTTTGTGGACATATCTATCCTCACCACAGGTGTGTGTTATGATGACAAGAAGAGGAGTATTTATGCCAACGCACAACATTTTGTGTGTGTGTGTGTGTGTGTGTGTGTGTGTGTGTGTGTGTGTGTGTGTGTGTGTGTGTGTGTGTGTGTGTGTGTGTGTGTGTGTGTGTGTGTGTGTGTGTGTGTGTGTGTGTGTGTGTGTGTGTGTGTGGTATGATGTTGAGCTGAGACGGTGGCGGGGGGTTTTATTATATTAAAACACAATTATGAGCACGCATACAGTTTATATTGGGTCTAAACCCCGGCTTTTAGCGTTAGCCTGGGTGAAGGCAAAATCAGGCAAATATAAAAGCTATCGGTGTCTTTTGATGAACGTTGACCAAACCGATTGCGCTGGCTCCATCTCGATGGGTTCCTCTTGTCTTTTCTGTGGGGTAAACTGAGTGTTAGCATTGCAGTTGATAATCAACGGAAACCGGAGACCGCTTACTGTTCATTTTAAACACGGTGACGCACTTTTAAATTCACGTATGCATTCAGCAGACGCTTTTATCCAAAGCGGCTTACGAATACACAAAGGATTTGCAGCAGAGACTGAAACTGCGGGTTTTGTTTCCTTGTTCCAGGAATGAGCGCCACGGCCCGCAAGAGGAAGGAAGAGATCACGGCGGCCCTGAAGAAGATGCTCCAGTCCAGAACCAAGACCCCCGTCATGAAGTTCCAGCAGCTGTTCGACGACCTCAGGGGACAGTCGGAAACTGTAATTAAATGATTTATACTTTTATACTTTTTGGTCTTTATAGTTTTGAAGATGGATATACTTTTGTTTATAAAGAATACATTTTACTTGATTTTTTTTGTCTGTATAATAAGATTCTGTTGGAACATTGGTTTTAACTACAAAATATGTAAAATTCATTGACTTCTTCCCCCTTGACAAACTGTTCCTTGTACTTTTGGCATTTATTTCATATTCAGACGTTAATTTTGATCCTCTTTGTATATTTTCAGGCAATCACAAAGGATCAGTTTGAGGAGGCCCTCAAAGCTCTGTGTGATGAGGATTACCTTACCATCTCTGGGAAGACCATCAGACTGGCGACCTAACGCTCTTATTGTGAAGGATGGAACAGAAGACATCAGTCTTGTGTCTGAGAAGATGCTAGTGTAAAAATATGTATTATAGTAGTAAATGTGTTACAAGTTGTATACTTCTGTCTTTTTTTTGCTGGTTTGTTGTGGATTTGAGGAGGTTGCTGGTTCAAAGGGGTGATATTGTGGTGGCTATAAAAAGAGAATGTCATAAAATGAAATATTAAGACAAATAGTGTTTATTTCCCTTGAAGTTGTCTGACTGTTAATGTTTAATTGTTTATTGCTTGGCACAATTTGGTTTAGAATGGAGATTGGACCCAGATTGGAATGGTTAACAGTTTTTCCCTTTTTTATAAAGTGTCCAAAAAAAAATGTATGTCAACGATTAAAAATAAATAATATCAAAAACTTAAGTATTTACGTGTTCTAATCAATGACTTTGGATTAATGTCTTTATTTCCAAGCAATGCAACTAGATGCATTGTTTCCTTACAGAGCAGAAAATTAACCCCGTCCTCTCATCGTCTAGTGTTCTGCTGACAGCTGAATCGGTTACAGTTCCTCCCCAATAATAAATTGGCACCGGCGACTGTGATGATGCTGCTGTTTCAACACGTGACGTCACAGCTCTGCTTCTGGATTTGACTGGAGAAGATGGCGGCCTCCTTAGGTTTGTATGTTTTGGGCTTGTTTCATGGGACTAAAATCATGTGTACATTTGCAGCGACGACACGCAAGCGCACAGGGGAAAGGGGCCGATTTTATTAGATTCATCGGTGGACCGAGGCGGGGGTTATGTCGCCTAAGCGGCCGCTTTAGTGCGAGGCGCGATCCATCACGGAACCGTCCGTCGTTGTGAGGAGGAGGAGGAGGAGGAGGTTGGCGTGCATGCTAAAGCTAGCCCGGGAGGTTGAGTCCCGACTGGCTATGAGGAGGACCACACGCTGGGAAGCCAAACGCATGCAGAACCAAACGCTGTGGTCGCATCTTCAGCGTGCTGCACACACTAACGCACGGCTAGCTGTAAAGCCAGCGCGGCACCGGGGCGGTGCCGTGGTGGCGTGACCGATAGCCGTGCGGTAGTGCTATTAGTAACGCGCTTTTGTGGTGTTACCGATATCTGTGCGGTAGTGCTATTTGTAACGGGCTTCTGCGGCTTTACCGATTACCGCGCGGGTGTGTGTGCGCTACAAACGGCTATGGGTAACGCCATCGCGGCACCTGGGCGGTGGATGCGCATTGTGTGCATACGATTTGCGCACAGGTGCGGCGCCGGTGGCCACAACAATGCCACCACATCTCAGCAGTGCCCAGTTCCCCCTACGACTATATAACTCAATGGGACGTACATCCAGTATTGAAAGCAATGCGTGATGCGGATGTGTTGATTTATTTATGGCGCTGTTGCACCGAGGACTGAATGTGAGATCAAAACGGTGTTTGATGGTCTTCCGTGACGTCTGACGGCGTTGCGCCAGGTGTGGGACGATGGACGCTCTGATGGCTCTGGGTGTTGGTGGACCATGTTGTTGGGCACCATGCATGCACACGTCGGTGTGTTACTGGTGCGTTATTGGTTTCCCGCGAAATACACGGAACCGCGCGTCGCGTCACCAGGAAGCGTCGGTTCAGACTCTGAAAGCATGAATGACTATTGTATATTTTTTGGTTGCTGTTCACTAAAATTACGGAAATATTGCAAAATTCTATTGCTTGAACCGGAATCGGCCAGGACACACTTGAGATCAGAACCCACTTTCATTCGACAATGGACGTTCTTGCATAGCCTGGGTATACCCATGCTGCCTTGCGCGCGATTTAATTTCGCGCTGCTAGGCATGCGCGAAATGAAATGAAATGAAATGAATCTACATCTCAATGTAGATTGAGATGCTAGGTCCGTTCGTTGCAGCAGCATAACTATATATACTGGTACCGAAAACTGTCTGCTGTGATAACCTACTGAAAACGTGACTATCAAGGAACAAACTAACAAGGCATCACCCATTGGCTACGCTTTCACTTATCGTCCATCTCAGTTAAATGCTGGTCAAACTGAGATGTGTTTCCTTTAAGGGATTTTCTGTTTACAAAGAAATAATTGCAAGAACTATGTCTATCTATTTACTCAATACATGTATACATGTAACTTAAATATAGAAATTAATCTTTTAGACTTGCTTATATTTGGCTCATGGGCAAAAAAGGACATGGTTCAACTGACTCATTAAGGTTTTGGTTGAATTACCTTTTACCCACACCTGTGCTTGTCAATGGCCACAGAGTGCTACATAACTTACATCTGTTATTGTAAGTGGCCCTGTGGAGGCCAAGCATGAAAGCCAGACTTTCCTGTTTTCTTTCTCTGAGTCGGTAGGAGGGATCGTCAGCTACAGGATCTTCTACAGTGATCTATAGAAGCAAAGAGTAGGCCTGGGATTGGCTCCTAATCCCTTCTATTCAAACAAAATCAGTGGCACTGTTTTTCCTGCCTCTACCTCATCAAACCTGTAGTATCACTTTTTGACATGGGAGTTGGCCTGTGTCTCATGCCTTCGGGTATCACTCAATGTTAAGAGAGGAGCTGCCAAGTTAGACTTGTTGTTCCTAGAGCGTACAAGCTTGAGGCGTTCGTAGCTTGATGGGTTCCAACATGTGTCGATTCAGTTCCTTTGCGTTTTTTTTTTTAAATCCACGCGTCGACACTGGCCTATATAATAGCAGGAAAGGTGCATGTGTCATTCTGAAAGGTGGTGCCAAAAGCACCCTATACGCTGGGCCATTTACTGGGTTAAAGTTTCCCTGAGACTGTGGAACGCATTTTTTAGAAGCTGTGAAAATGAGCAACGGTTCGTTTCCTGAATATGCATCAGCAAAAGTCAACCTGTTTGTTTCACAAGCGCTGGTTACAATAATGTTTGGGCGCAGGGATACCAGTGGTGGTTAGTGTTTGAAGGTAGTGGTTGGGGTTACTTGAGACGTATTTCCCCTCACCCAGACCCAGAATGAATGTGTTAGTGGGCGACTCTAGGCAACAGTATGCCCTCGTCGCGGACAGTTCTCTTGCGCTGGTTTGGTGTGTCGGGGCCTTTACCCCTCAACACCAGACAGAGTGTACATTGAAATGCGGTCGAGGGTCTTCACATTATGTACGAGCCATTATGAAGTTGTGATGATAAACCGGATCTTGTTCAAAGAAAGCCTTCATGGTTGACTCCGCTGTCGCTATGTGAATGTGTGTATGTGTGTGAACCGTTGTCACTCGCTTTGGCGCCTGCTAAATGCTCTTAAATGTAAACGTAGTCTTCGATTGTATAACGTCGGGAGTACATACGGTTCAGTTATGGTCCCATGTCGACGCAACCTAATTGTCACACGCTTCAACGCAGTCGTGAACCTCATTTGGTTCGGCGTCAGGTTTTAGTGAGCGAACCAATCACAGCCATTGCTGCTGCGCCGCCTCGACGGAAGGTTAGAATTGTTTGGGGGCGCATGTCAGGCCCTTGCGGTGGACGCAAGGAGGGTCCGCAAGGACGTAACGGGTCCGTAAACCCCCCCTGTGTTGACGTCGACATGGATCCATAACTGGGCCTTTAGTGTTATGGGGTAAAGCCGCTGGTATTGGTGCATCCGTAACAACAATGTTCACCAGTGTTTTGGTTGTCGGGGTTCAAATGAGCCGTTCCGCCTAACTTTTTCCTTCGACGCGCGCCATGCAGCGCGAGTGTTAACGTACGCTGCCTCTGCCCACAGGAGTCAAAGTTCCACGCAATTTCCGCCTACTGGATGAGCTAGAGGAAGGACAGAAGGGGGTGGGGGACGGCACCGTGAGCTGGGGACTGGAGGACGACGAGGACATGACCCTCACGCGGTGGACGGGGATGATCATCGGACCGGCCAGAGTAAGCCTCGTTGCCCCCCCCCCCCACCCCCGTGGGTCGACTTCCCAAACACGCGGCGCTTAAGGGTCCCATATTGTACCACCAGGTGTGAGCGGGTCTAGCCGTGACTAGCCGTTTTGAAAATCGGCCTCTTCTGATATCACGTCGGGGCTTGTCCACCCAGGGCCGTCGATAAGGGGTGAAAGGTGATGACGATTCTAGGGGCCCACAGCCCAGGGGGGGCCCACAAAAAAAAAAAAAAAAAAAATATTTTACTACCAGCCCATAGTACTACCATAGCGCCCCCCCCCCCCCCGTCAACAATTGCTCCTTCCACCCCCCCCCCACCCCCTCCCCCCGTCAACAATGCAGCGCAGGGGGGCCCATCAGTAAATCTTGTCTAGGGGCCCAGGAATTGTAGCAACGGCCCTGTGTCCACCTACATGTATGACGGATAGATGCGCAACGTTTGCTACAGTCCACTGGGTAGGCTCGCAGACTGATCAATCAAGCACACATCTAGGTGGACACGCGTACTTCGGAGGTCACTAAAACAGGAGAGGCCAATTTACTAAACGGCTTGTAATGGCTAATCACACTCACACCTGGTGGTATAATATGGGACCCTAAAGATCATGTTTGAACATGGTTTAAATTAAGTTTTGCCTCTAATGATTCCTGTTTTAGTATAATAAATTGAAATCTGTATGGTGCTGTTCTTTCTCATACTAAATCAAAGTAGCCCTGTCCGAGGGATTTGGTCCAAACACAACCGTTTTAAGCTAAAAGTATTTCATGTCCTTTTTGAGCACATTTGCTCGCTGACCTGTGACAGATTTTGTTTGTTCTTAACCTTTTTTTGAAGTTCATAATGCCTTGAGCGAAACAACCTTTGTAACAGGTTCCTCTTTGCTTTGCAGACGTATTACGAGAACAGGATATACAGTCTGAAGGTGGAGTGTGGACAGAGGTACCCCGAGATGGCCCCGATCGTACGATTTGTAACAAAAATTAGTATGAATGGGATAAACTCCAACGGCATGGTGAGTAGATTATTATGCTAGGGTTGTTCTTGTTTTTCTAGGAAAGTCTTCTACACTTTGAAGTATTGCGAGTTATAAAATAAAATGGTGTTTTACATTGAGGGCATGTTGCAGAGGTTTTTATCCAAAGCGCCCTACAATAAGTACATTTGACAAATCAAAAGAGAAACAACAATATATCTGTCGGTACAGAAAGGATGTGCATAGAACCAAGTGCCAACTGCCAAGCCCTAACAATCGCTAGGTTAACCCATTCCCTGTATACAACAAGACAGCTAGGATAAGATGCTACAAAATGCTGTGTAGTATTTTTAAGGTACGTGCAACTGTTATGTTATTGAGGGAACTTCCCACTAGAATAACCGATATAACAAATCTTTGTGTGTTTGTTTTTGCCACAGGTGGATTCTCGTAGCATACCAATGTTAGCAAACTGGAAAAATACTTATAGCATTAAGGCGGTTCTCGAAGAGCTACGGCGCCTCATGACGTCCAGAGAAAACACGAAGCTTCCACAGCCGCCCGAAGGCCAGACGTACAACTAGCTCCACCGGATTGTTTTTACCCTCTGTCTTAAACCTTACTCTCTTAGAAACATTGTGTAAATCACTGAGACGCTCACTTGGCACTTCCGACAGTAATGTCTGCAACAGCAAGATTGGTATTTTTATTTTTATTATTATTATTATTATTTTGCTCATTCTGAATTAAAGTGTCCTGCAGTTAAGCACTAGGTAGTTATAGTGGTTGAAGTTGCAAGTGTACCGGTAGGCACCCTGAGTGGTGTAAAGTTATACTTTTTGTTATTTTGTCCATTTGGTTAAAATGTTTGAGATCTTCCAGTATGCGTTGGCTTTGGTGAGGGGGGGGGGGGGGGGGGGGGGGGGGGGGCATGTCGGGATTAGCGAGGCAGTGAGTCCCCACTTTTCTGTTGTTCAAACGACTAAAGCAAGTTGCGAGACCATGTGAGCGATGGCATGTTATTATGTCACTAATAAAACGGGGAAAGACTATTTTTTGAGTTTCAACGTTCAGATGTTCCTCGCTGTGGTTCGCCACGCCGCCACAGCGACTTCGAGCCCTGGCTTCTCGGTCTCCACGTGTCGCCGCCGTGCGGGAGATTGACGTTATGCGCCTGTGTTGACATGCGCGTCTCCCTGTACCGGGACGCGCCGCCCATCTGTTTATGTTCAGCAGCTCTTTGACATGTAACGTCTATTCTGAAACCCTTGCATTTAGTGAAAATGGCAGGTGAATGAACTTGGGATTTTTTCTGAAAATTAAAAATCGCTTGGAATGAAGAAAGTGGCTCTCATCTCCTTTATCTCGAGCATGTCACGTTTCTCCTCTTCTCCCTCTAAAGATATCCTCGGAAGTGTCTCCCGACGGCGAAGTAATTTACGATTATTCATTCATTAGGGTTTAATGGTCCCTCTGGGATTTTTCACCATGACAGACCGAGCAGATGATGAATCTTCTGGGTGACCCCATCACCTTAAGTATGACGTAACAAGGTTCGTCATTGGCCAACGCGTCACTGGCGATATGCTATTCCATTAGTTTTCAGCATTGATTAATAACTGCTGTTTCTGCTTATAAATAAGTTATCCAAATCAGAGCTGGACACTTATGTGTAATGCTTAAGTTAAACAAATCACATTAGTTGCCTTTTAGACTCTGTATTCAATCATATGCAGCCCTTGAAGCTTGCTGAATACCTATTATGTGTGGTTGATTTATGTAATTGACTCAACTTTGCATTTCATCACGTGAACTGTTAAAAATATATATTTGCAGCCATGCAGAAAAAATTGCCACTGTTTCTCAATGTTTTCATACTCTTGCGTTTGGAAGAATATTGGGTCATATTCAAGATGCAATTCAGGCAATTTCCCGACATTTTGACTGTTATTCGGCCAGGTCAGAATCGGATATTGTGTAGACAGCAAAAAACTCTCTTCCTCCCTTCCGTTATGGGTGCTGGGTTGAGAATAAGTTATCTCACAGCAAAACCCAATCAGGGGCACGAATCAATGTTCCTAATTAATTCATTACAATTTCTAATATGCATGATGTGCAATCAATCCGGGCGCGGGGCACTCTGTAACGGTTATCGTGGCCTACTTAACTTTTATTTCGAACAAAACTATTCCATCGTCAGCGATAGACTTGGTGAAAAAACCTGATGCCACAAAAAGTATTTCTGGAACCAGAAGCAAAGTCCTCTGCATTGACATCTACTGTGTGATTGACGACCACTTACTGGGGGGACCAGCATATTGCCCATCTGACCACTGACCTCTCTGCTGCAGCAGCCAGACTGTCGTCTATGCTGTCGACGC
>NC_079419.1:4511167-4512366 GCF_026213295.1 Gadus chalcogrammus
TTTATGAAAAAAGGAAATAGTGAGAAACGTTTTGCATGGTTTACCCTATATTATCTCCATTTGTTACTCCAGCTTACTGTTGTGTGTATTACAGTGATCTGAATATGAATAACCTGCTCATGTGAGAACGGGAGTACATGTGTGGTATGTTTATATGTATGTATATGCGTGTGTGTGTGTGTGTGTGTGTGTGTGTGTGTGTGTGTGTGTGTGTGTGTGTGTGTGTGTGTGTGTGTGTGTGTGTGTGTGTGTGTGTGTGTGTGTGTGTGTGTGTGACCGGGGCGGTGGATTGGATCCATATGTCAGTCGGGGGCTCTTCTCCGGGTTATTGACATGCGCTACGGCGCAAGCTCTAAGAGGCTCCGTCGCCACCGCGCTGTCTACTTAAGGTCATTCTGTATGCTTATGGATGGAAACACGGCTGCCTGACGCAGGAGCTGTTATGGGGAAAGCTGTGGGGGGGGGGGGCACGTCCACACACCGGCCCGTCCTCTGAGGCGTTAAGTAGCCCTAGTATCTGGAAAACGGAGGCTATTGAATAGTCAATGTGTTGTCTGTTGCAATCTGCTCCCCTGGGGTTCAGAGTGACACAGGAGTCCGTCTCTCCTCCTGCAGAGTGGGAGAGAGAGAGAGGGAGGGGGAGAGAGAGGGAGAGAGAAGGAGAGAGAGGGAGAGGGAGGGGGGGGGGGGGGGGGAGGAGAGAGAGAGAGGGGGAGATGGAGAGAGAGGGAGAGGGAGAGAGAGAGAGAGGGGGAGATGGAGAGAGAGAGGGAGGGAGGGTGAGGGAGAGGGAGGGAGGGAGGGAGGGGGGGGGAGAGAGAGAGAGGGGGAGATGGAGAGGGGGAGATGGAGAGAGAGAGAGAGAGGGAGGGAGGGAGAGGGAGGGAGAGAGATGACCAAATATTTTGTGTACTTACTGCATTCCAGGTTATTTATACAGAAAGAGAGAAGAGGGGAGGGGGGGAGGAGGGGGGTAGCCAGTAGACTTCATGTCTCTGCTCAGCGGGAACTATTAAATTACTGCTGGATGTTTTTAATTACCTCTCATAAAGGCTGGAACACAACACTTGTGCCGCGTCGGGGCAGCATGATGTCTCGCGTGTTGAGGGGGAAACACTAGCTCGCACTTAATCACGGTGGTCCCCGTGTGATCCTGGCGTTGGAAACGTGGCTTTGTGAGGGGAAAAGTGAGCGTTCGC
>NC_079419.1:4512466-4519966 GCF_026213295.1 Gadus chalcogrammus
TTCACTACTTAGGTAAGTCTAAAGCAGGTTTTTGGGGCATGAAGAGGAGGAAAATATTGACGATTTGTTAAAAAGTGTTCCACTTTCAGTATTACACCGTTTCCCTAAAGGAATCAAAAGGCCTGTTGTGTCTTTTGCTTCAATGTGTGCTTTAAGACATCAACAAGCAGTTCATTGTGGCTGGAATGAAAGATTTAAACGTATTTCAGCCATACGCTAGCTAAGGGTTATCCTCGCTACGATTATTAGCGAGAATCTTTGGGTAAGGTCTTTTCAGTTCTTACTCTTTCAAGTAAAATGGAGCCCAGGGCCGTATGTGCAGACAGCGTGTGGGTGTCGATCAATATAGCTAGTGTGTGTTAAATTTCAGGCTTGTTTGATGTCTGGACAGGTTCACAATGAACAGGTCCAGTCTTGACTAATCTCTCATTTCATCTCACCCTTCAATTCCTCATCGCGGTGACTGTTCTGATTTAATGCGCCTCCGTGATTGGAAAATGTCACGACTGTAATTATTTTCGCTTGACAATTTTACGATTGGCCGTACGAAAGCGTGACAAGTGGGGGGAAATCAAATCAAAGATGTACAAAATGGCATGAAACTTTATTATTCACAAAGCATCATGAAAAGATATCAAAATCATTCATTCTGGCGTCACAGTTCCCCACTGTGAATATACAATCATCTCAGTCATGCTTACATTCAATATATAAAAATATAAAAAGCAAACTTGTTGAAACATACATGATTGCCAAGTAGAAAAAAATGGAGGCACTTTGAGAAACATATGTATTGCTATTCTGAGTGCTGGAAAAAAGTATCTGATTCACAATTGTGCAAAAGATATAACTCTTTTACCCTTACAAAATAAAGACTTTGCACTTGTTCCCTTGCGTATGGCTTCAATATTCCACGCTGTATATTTTGTTATAGCCATCTTTAGGCTGCACGGGGAGGGGGGGGGGGGGGGGTCTACAAAAACAATGCATCCCATCCCATAATAACAACAACGTCTGAGCCTCTGAAAGGCATGAGTATAGGGAGATACAAAGCAAAACCGTGGCTGTAAAGCCTTTTGGCACATTCGGAAACCCAACATGCAAAAAGTGCAGGGATGACGGGGTGGGTGGACAGACACGGAGGCACGGAGAAGAGTTCAACCCTGATTACGAGCCGTCCAGAAACACCGTTTGAACCCCCAAACACATGACACCGCACCCATCCCCAGCTCCCACATCAAACATGGCCCGGCGAGGAAGCAAAAAAATAACGAGGAGGAGGAGTCTGTGTGGCGAAGTGATTCCCTGACAGCTATCCAAATCCAAAAGGTGGGTTTTTTCCGGGTGGGTTGAACGTAGGAGGAGAAGGGAGGAGGAGACGAGGAAGGGTCCGGAACGGCTGTATTCCTGGTTCAGTGCGCTACACAACAGCCGGATTCCTCGTGCTTATGCAGAAGGGACATTCTGGAGAAAGTCTTGGAACAGTTCTTGCACTGGTACTTCTTCACATCTGAGTGGGTCTGTAGGTGAGCCCTGAGATTGGAGCGGTCGGCGAAGGCCCTGTTGCAATGCGGGCAGGAGAACGGCTTCTCACCTGTCAACAAAGAGAGAATAGGATATGTTAGCACGATCATGGACTGGATGGCTGAAAGAATATACATACAGTTCAGCCCCATACAAAGTTTAGCTCTGATGGTTCCTGCACAAGTATATTGATATGTGTGTGTGTATCTGTGTGTGCACTTGTGTGTGTGTGTGTGTGTGTGTGTGTGTGTGTGTGTGTGTGTGTGTGTGTGTGTGTGTGTGTGTGTGTGTGTGTGTGTGTGTGTGTGTGTGTGTGTGTGTGTGTGTGTGTGTGTGTGTGTGTGTGTGTGTGTGCGCTGTATGGTATTGCATTGCACACACCACATTGACAAGTACGTTGTGAAATATCTTGAAATGCTTCAATAGGATGTAAGACCCAACCCTTCAACACAACGTTTTCATGGTTTTGAGGCAATACAAATGAACATGGTCACTTTCTGTCCTTCACACTAGGATGTAAGGTCGGTAAAACGTTAGTACCCACTTATTGTGCACATAAAGTGACCACCTTTTCAACCACAGCAAACAATCTAAAACAGGCCCACAGTTCCACTGACACCTCCACAGCTAGACGCCAGACTGACTCACCCGTGTGTGTTCTGATGTGTCCTTGCAGCAACCACGGTCTTGAGAAAGCTTTGCCACATATTTTACACACGCACGGCAACGTGTGAGTCCTGATGTGCATTTTAAGAGCTCCAAGGCTAACGTACTCCTTTTCGCAATATTTGCAGCTGAAGGATTTCCTCGACTGAGCGTCGCAGTGCAGCTGTTTATGCTTGAGCAGTCCAGAGTAGGTCGAGTACGACTTGCTGCACAAGCCGCACTGGAACTTCTCCGTCTCCACCCCATGGGGATCCGTTAACTTGGTGAGAATCGAGTCGTCCTCGTCGCTCCGTGGGCTTTCCGAGCCGCTGTGGTCTTTCGAAGAGGTGTCAGAAAGCGACGAAGGGTATCCAGAGATCGGGGAGAGGTCACTGGGAAGCGGCGAGAGGGGCAGGTTGTTGGTAGTCCATACGGTGATCGGGCTGTACGCTCCCGGGCTGAGGATCTCCGCTTGGGGGATGAGAGGCAAGGGGATCGCCCTGTAGATGTACGGTGAAATAAATACTGAAAGAATAGGGAAAAGTGCATTCAATTAGTTCATTATGTTCAGCCTGAAAACCTGAGGGTTAGACATTTGCCGGACTTTAATAAAGTTTTGTTTCTGTTTGAGTCTGATTGAAGAAGAACAACACATAGAACTTAGACAACAAGCATCCTATTTTGTTTTATTGAACAAAAAGACTATTCAAGAACGAAGCTTAGCAGTGTGAGTTAGAGTGAGTGACTTTTCAATTAACTTCGAAACTTTACCTGTCGGGCTTTCCAGTTCACTATAATTAGGTTTCTTGGCGAAGTTTGTATGCTTCTTGACCAAAAAGGAGCGTGGCATCTTGAAAAAACTTTATAAAAGTTTTAAACTTTTTCGGAGAGTACAACGATTAGTTGTACTCAGTTGCGAAGGATCAATGTAAAAAGGTCCTATTGCATGGTCCAGCTGAGTGTCATAGCCTAGTGAGGAGTAGCGCTCCTGCAAACAGTGAAGTGGCTGAGAGCTGTAAATACTCCCCTATCAGGTGAATGGGAGGGGCCATGCGCGCCCGTTTACATCCCAGACTTCTTCAACCCAATTAAATCGCTCTGTTGCAAAAAGTACTTTTTATGCTTTACTTTCTCATGTGCAAGAGGTTGAGTCCCTGGAGGGGGCGTGACCACAGCCACCTTCCTACAGACAGACAGACAGGTGTTTGTGTGTGGAAGAGGTTGAGCCTTCCTTCTGTGTACCCCTGGAGCAGTGTGTGGCTGTCTGTCTCAGAATGTGGGTCTTGGGTTTTAGCAATTAACTAAACTGCTCTGGTGAGGATGAACGGCAATGCAATCAGCGGGGTGTGAATGTTGCTGCTGATTACTTATCTTCTATAGAGACATGGTGTATCCTGTGTACAGGTCGGCTACTATAAATAGGACGGTTTAATATGCACAATGTGTTACCTTTCAAAATTGTTCCCGACCATTTCTACTACTGCTGTCTGCTGCTGTGCAACTGCCTATCAATTGACAATAGTTATAGCCTTTTATTAACACTACTACTGCTACTACTAATAATGATTAGTATTGTTTTCGTTTTAGTAGTAATGGCAGTAGTAGTAGTAGTAAAAGTAGTAGTAGTGTAGCAGTAGTAATAACAACAGTAGTATTAGTGGTAGTTGTATTATGTACAGTAGTAGTAGACTACTACTACCTACTTAGTAGTGGTGGTAGTAGTCATTTTATCAGTAGACCCATTAATAATCATAGAAAGCAGTATCCTAGTGTGATGTGTACTTATTCTGCATGCAATACCATTGGGGTTATTGGGGTGATATGATGCATTTATGATTATCATGCACATGTACACTCATATCTTTCTTTAAATTGATCAAACAGACAAATCTGTCTTCTACTAAGGCCAAAGCAGGGAGAAGGAACCCTTTTCCTGGAACCCCCCTGGCTAGCTAATTGTCATGCCTTCACATGAAGCTCCCTAATGCATTTGTGTATGGCGGATACCACACGTTTCCTTGCCAATAATCCAATAAGCCGTTCCTTCTTGGAATGTAAATCTAAGTGTAGTTGCCTCCCAAGGTCGGACCCAATTGAAGTATTACATTTACCCCCTTCCTGTACTAGAGCTACCGCTATTGGAGCAGGGGCAGGAGGGGAGAGAGACTAACTTAGGAGCCGACGCCCCCTTGTGTTGGAGGACTGTTATGCGCCATAGGGGTATCGGGGCAATAACACCCAGGCACGTCGAGGCAGGAAGAGAATGGGGAAGAGAATAATGATAGTGTTGAAATGTGAATATGAAACGCAGGTCCTCTCAGTAAGGCTCAATTGGTCGGGTCAGCGTATATGAGGACTTCCAGTGACTGAGTGCCACACTAAGTTAATTGTGAGGGGCTTATCTTATCGGGCCCAATGTAATTGCACATCATGATTGTCTTCCCTCCGCGCCTGAGTGGAATTATGAAGATGGGGCGATGGTGGTGGTGGTGGTGGTGGTGGTGGGGGGGGGGCGGGGAGCGAGTCTCAGGTTATCTGCTCATACAGTTAGTGGGAGAGCAGCGGCCTTACGACGGAGTCAAGAGGCACACGATGAGCTGGATGCACTGAAGTGTGTTAGTGTGTGTGCGTGTGTGTATATGTGTATGTGTATGTGCGTTTACGTGTGGGTGGGTTGTACGTGTGTGCGTGCGTGTATGTGGGCTTGTGTGTATGTGTGTGGGGGGGTTTAGGATGTGCGTGTGTGTGTGTGTGTGCGTTCTACATACTTACTGACAAGTTATTCCATTTGTTTGTGTCTCTATTATTTATGGCCTGTATAATCTTTGTATTTCTGGAGACCTTAATAATTCAAATGTCACTGTGTGTGTGTGTGTTTTCTATGTTTGTGTGTATACATATATATGTGTGTGGGTGTGGGGGGGTTGTATTTGCGTGTTTATGTGTGAGTGTGTGTGTGTACGTGTGTTTGTGTGTTTGTATTTGCGTGTTTGCATGTGTGTGTGTGTGTGTGTGTGTGTGAATGTGATTGCGTGTGTGTGTGTGTGTGTGTGTGTGTGTGTGTGTGTGTGTGTGTGTGTGTGTGTGTGTGTGTGTGTGTGTGTGTGTGTGTGTGTGTGTGTGTGTGTGTGTGAATATCTGTGATTGCTTGTGTGTGTGTGTTGTATGTTTAATGTAGGGGTCTTGTTGCTGCTGTCTCATATCCACCAACACATAAATGTCAAACAAACAGTATACTGTGTATACAGTATGCATATCATAACAAGGGCATTATCTCTGCTCTTCATACATGCATGCATACATACATACATACATACATACATACATACATACATACATACATACATACATACATACATACATACATACATACATACATACATACATACATACATACATACATACATACATACATACATGCATACATGCTAAGCACTATCCAATCTGTGTCACTGACGCAGGGAAGGGAGATGACGGCAGATAAACGTTATGCATGACTCGACGTGTGCATTATGTCACACGTTAGAAGTACATGATTCGAGACAGCAGGTCGCAGAAATATGCTGCCGTATGGTGGTGTTGCTGCTGGCATTGCTCGCGATTGCAAAGCAGGAACCTAATAAAAAAGCATCTCCTCCAACCGACTGGGTAATGTCATTCGCTTTCTTAAGATAATAAACAACTAAACCCTTCAGCTGCAGGATCGCTCCGTTGGTTCCCGGGGAATGATACAGGGGGGACGCATCGGGGAATTGTTGATGGTGGATGAGCATTAGGAGAGTGATTGAAGTCAGCCATGTAAAAGTGCTTTATTAACACCTGACAAGACCACCCCCCCCCCCCCCCCCCGTGTAACAATGCGCGATCCATCAAGGTGAGATGCATTAGCCATGGCTTGATAACCTGCGGTTGAGCCATTAAAGGAACAACAGGGATGAAAGCGCTCCGACAGAAGTGCACAGAGGGGAGCGCTCCGGTGGAACTGTTGTGCACATTCGGTGGCCATTGAGCACAGCCCATAAACCATCTCTAACGCACCGTCCGCCAAAGCAGCTGACGCCTTTTACATGGTGTTGGGGCACGCGCCAACGGTTACCAGGAACAACGAGAAACAACAGCAGCAGCACTGGCTGTGTGTTTGAGCGAGCGGGATGCTGATTGACTATGTGTTGTCTTTCATGTTCTAACCCTATAGAGGGAGGGCCTTGATCCAGTCCAGCGATGACTTCAGCCATCGTGTAGGTGATGTTTATTAAGTGGGAGCTTATATCACTGACTGAAGGTGTGTTTTAATGTGTTTTTTTAAAATGTTATCCTTCTCCCGCTCTACATGTTGCTGTGACTTTGATGATAATAATACATTCTATGAAACACACACTTGTTTTGAAAGACACTACATATATATTTGAAAATATTTTTGTATATATACACATCTATATACAGACACACACATACAGTTGGATGTTCATAGAAACAAGTGCCCAGCCCTAACAGTCGCTAGGTTAACCCATTCCCCATATACAACAAGACAGGATAAGATGCCTACAATGCTTACTGCTATGTTTAAGGGCCAGGACGTGCAACATACAATACGTACGTACATTAGGTGGCAGGACGCACAAAACTTACAGCAAGTGGGTAAGAGGGGGGTTATTTTATCACATTTAGGATGATCCACACACACACACACATATAGGCTATGAATATATACAGTATATACAGTACATAAACACATAAATCAGGGTTGAGGTGGACAGAATTGGAGACAGAAAAGGCACCAGGAAGACGGATGTCAGGGAGCCATACTGAGGAGTAGCACACAGTTAGAAGAGCTGCTTTTTACGGTAGGGTGCTGAAGGTTGGGAGTGGGATATACATCATAGATAGGTGTGTGTGTGTGTGTGTGAGTAGGTGTGTGTGTGTGCGTGTGTGTGTGTGTGTGTGCAGAATGGGGGGGAGGGGTGTGTGTGGGTGTGTATGTGTGTCTGTGTGTTTGTGTGTGTGTTAGGGTTTATGTGGGTGCGTGTGGGTGGGTGAGTGTGTGTGTTTGTGTGTGTCAGTGTATGTACGTGGGTGTGTACATGGGTGTTATGTTTGTGTGTGTGTTTGTATTTGTGTGTTTGTGTGCGTGCGTGCGTGTGTGTGTGTGTGTGTGCGTGTATGTGTGGCTCCTATGGACTCAGCATAAACAGAGAGAGAATAGAACAAACGAGGAGGCATGGAAGCATGTGGGTCAGCTTGGCACAGGGACAGGATTGGAAGTTGTGTGTGTCTGTGTGTGTGTGTGTGTGTGTGTGTGTGTGTGTGTGTGTGTGTGTCTGTGTGTGTGTG
>NC_079419.1:4524966-4592083 GCF_026213295.1 Gadus chalcogrammus
CCAGACTATGATTGGCCGTGCAGTCAGTTTCGGCAGGGCCAATCACAACCATTGATCTAATATGGGGCGGGATTGGCATATGACTCATCTAAGGAGCGTCCCGAGGCAGCGCCTTTTGAGGCATTTTCATAAACAACCAAGATGTCTGCCGCTGATGTGTCAAACGTTTTGTTGTTCTGATTGAATGCGGTTCGGTCCAATCGTGTCGAGAGGCATTTTGGTCTCTGGCCGTTGAAATCTCCCTGTTGAAATTGAATAAGCAAAGGAGGGTTCCAGTTGAATGCGCGTTTCCGAATTAGTCGGCCGATGTCGGAAACACCACCTCGATTTTAAAAAAACAGGAATCCTAACAGGAATCTTAAAAGTAGTGGTTCCCTTAAGGTTCTCATCGATTCCATCTAAAGAGGATCCGGACTCTTAACGAATACCAGTAGCAGTAGAAGTTAGCTTCCTCATCATTCCGTACCCCCGAGCCAAACTGCTAAAATAGGACGATAAACCATCTAATATCATCGTATAAACCGCTATAAGAGGGGTAAGGGGGGTAAGAGGGGGTTCCTTCAACTGATTCTCTCTACATAAACTGATACAGATGAGTGGATAGGAGCACATAATGTCATACAGCGATGGAGGAGCCAAACATTGCCATCTTTGCTGTACGACGAGCCTGTGTCACCGTAGAAACAAACGCACACCACCTCACTCACTCACATGCACACACACACACACACACACACACACAGGGTCAAAGTACCGCTGGTGTCCTTCGCAGAGCCGCGGCCGACGTCCTGCAAAACGAAAAACTGTGTGTCGCCAACCGGCTGGCTCAGGGGGGGGGACTGATGTCCAATCAAGTGAACACACAGCCAGCCTAATGCAGGGGGCCGGGGCGGGGGGTGGGGGGGGGAGAACGACACCACACTCATTGATATGCCCCTCAGATGCTAGGCCGTTTGATTTCCAGAATAAGGGCCGCAGCGCTAGACATGGTGGCGGCGGCGAGAACGAGTCATGGTTGACCGCCGAACGCCATTTTGAGACGTGAGACGCAAGACAAGGCTTGTGAGAACATCTGGGGGGTGGTCTTGCGTGTGTTCGTCCAGGGGGGAAAAAAAAGGGGAACGGGAGGAGAGTGAGTGAGGATAAGAGAAGCCCCTTCGCTTCTACCACTGGGCTCTTGTCAGGGGGGGTTTCAGTGTTTCCCATGATGCTTTGCAGCATCCAGGTGTCCCAGCCAGGACAATTTTAGGTCACATTTGATTAATGCGGGAGGTCTGCTTCCTTCCTTTTAAGCGAGGCTGCCTATGGAAGTCGATAAAAGCTGTCTTCTTTACTCTTTGTTTGCAGATTGCATTTTCGCCTCCAAACTGTTTCCGTTGTTGTGTGTTTTTTTTTTGTCGGTTTGTAATCCATGCAAAGTTAGGAAAACAGCTTCCAGCGGCAATTAACCCAGTTCCATCGTTATTCTTATTAAGACAGAAGTGCTATGGCTGTGGTGGTGTTAACTAAAAAGAGAATGAGCGGAATTGGGAAACACATGATCAGATTTAGATTTAGTCGCACTCCATTGAATTTTTAATGTTCTCCCCGCAAACGACAACAACAACGGAATATTCAATTACACGTAGAAAGCGATGTCAACGCCGTCAGGTCGAATTTACTTTCTTCTTTTTTATTTTAGATCCCATTTGCCTATTGTGTGTATGCTAAGGTTATTCTATCTCAAACATTCCTGCACCCTTCAGCCCTTGTGTTTCTTGTTTCACGGTTTGATTTCCCAGACTTTATATATTCCATTCGTTCTCTGTCTGGAGGGAGGGGGGGGGGGGGGGGGGGGGGGGGGGGGGGGGGGGGGGTCGTATTGAAAGCTGTGTCATACTAGTTTAAATTCAGTGAGGGAGCATCGTCTTGTGTCCCCCGAGCTCTTGCCTTTGGGTTCGGTATTCCTCCCCTTGCAGCCACGAGGCTGCTGTTTAATCCTTCACTGCGTCCTTTTGTGTTTGTCTTCGCTCACCGTGCCAAAGTGTCCTCTATGAAGACACCTCCATACTACACGCCTCTCAGGGCTGGGCCCTTCCAACGCAGCTGCCTTGTATTACAGTCTGCTACTGTCTGCAAAAAAAAAGTGAAAACATAAAAAATCAATTAGGCAGGGGATGCAAATTGTTAATCTGCGTTGGTGTAATGACCAGCCATGTTTCCCCTCCTCGTCCTAATTAAGATGGTCATGTAAGATATCTCGCTTCACTTCCAATCCCCCTGGCCATCAGCTTCCTAGCGCTGTATCGAATGCTAATAGACTTAATGAATTTATTCAAATTAAGTAGACCTTCTGGTTCCTAAGGCAAAATAAGAAAGCAGAAGAAAGATCAAGAGATATGTCATGTCGGCGCTCACCTCTGAGCGAAACCCTTCCAAACACCATAGTTAGGCATATAACAAACAACACCAAACTCAGAATCACCACTTTCTGGAAGACATGATTACGGATGGAGTTTCTGAGTCGAGACTCCTGGATTCGAGTTGGCATTCAGCAGTTTGCTGGAAGCAGCTTTCGGCCAAACCCCATCCATCACCTGGATGATTGCCGGGGGCCAGGCTGATAAATATGTCTATCACTTATTCACCTGTGTTACCGATTGCTGCAGGACTTGCTCAGGCATGGCAGCCATCTCTGACTCGAAGTCGAGGAGTACCCCTGCCTTGCACTACTGGTATTTGGTACTAGCAAGCTTCTTTTTTTTTCATGAGGGGGGTGTAGTACTTGTTGCACACGAGCAAACAAATTACACCTTATTAGACAAAGGACATCCTCAGGAGACGGAGTGTTGGGCAAACAGTCGCCTGCAGAGATTAGCCCTTTCAGTCCAGCGCTGGGAACGAGAGTTCGGCGGGATGGGCCGCTCATGCAAATTTCAAAGGAGAAACAGAAACAGAAACAGTAAGACAGTGTTGCCCTGAGTGTTAAAATAACTAAATTAATACTGGGTAAATGTGTGACTAAGGTGACTTCTCCTGACTCTGCCCTCAATTCCAGATCTTTTTTAGCAAGCCCTTGTGTAGGAGAGTAATGCTAATTTAATTGAATTGACTTGAAGTGTAAAATAAAACACTCTTTGGCTTCCGCCGAGTGGTTTAATAATGACAATATAACACCGATAACGGCCTCTCACCAAATTAAAAACCTTTAATCCGGGAATCCATCGCGTCTGGGGTCGTGGAGCTAATACTCATAGAGCTAACATACTGTAGAGTGAAGGCCCTATCACTTCCAAAGTCATAAAAAACATTATTTGGTGGCGGTGCTTCCCCAGCAGCCTGGATCTCCACCTGGGTGGTGAAACGGCCGTACACTCACCCTGTCCTGCAGCGTCTGGGAGACAAAGACGTCGCGATCACGTTCTACATGTGCTATCATCTGCTCAAGCTTACCGCTGGCTAAGACCTTGCGCCTCTCCCTTTTGTTTAACCAGACGATTGAGACTGCATAGGTTTTGTTAATTCGTAGCTTTGGCCGTGAGTTGACTGCCGGTGGAGCACTTGACGTCTGCCTCAACTCAAACAGCATAAAAAGGCTTCATTTCTTTTTATGGTTTTAGCATCAGTGAGGGTAAAGAGTTGCCTATTTCTGAAGTAGGCCTCACGTCGAGGCAACGGCGATTAAGACACGCGTGGTCTCCGGGCTGCGGATGCGTTTCTCTTCTTCCAAGTGACGAGAAAGTGGACATTTGTTTTAAAAACACTGTCTGTAAACGCTGCCAAGTTTGCGCCTGCAACCCTTGAGTGGTTCTGGCTCTCTGGCTTGTAGTTCTGGCTTTGCTTTTGACAAGAAAACTCTATGCTAGTGGGCTGCAAGGGGAAAATATCCCCCTTCTGCAATTCATTTGGATTTGAAAATGATTGGATTCATTGTTTGGTTTTGTTTGTTATATTTTGACTATTATCAGCGGCTAGGACAACCTAATTATGCTTCGGTGAAGATTTTTAATGAACCTAAACCCCTGACTGTTGCTCGTTATAAGGGAGTTAGCATCATGAGCATGAGGCCTTTGAACTTTTGACTTTTCTTTTCTCTAGCATTATTTCGCAAAAATCGTTATTTTGGATATTGCTAATTGCCATTTTTTTGTTGGTTGCCTTCCCCCTGTTTGCTAATCCTACCTACGGAGAGACACCAGCAGCACAGAGCTTCTGGCAAAGCCCTCAACCAGTCTCATTGGGTCTGCTCTGTAATCAGAAGTCAACGTCACACTCTTCGATTCCTTTTCCCCTCTTTTCCTTCGGTGGGTATTCTGTTTTAATCCCAGGGGGAATAACAAACACAGCGGCAACAAAGGAGCCTGCGACGACTTGACAAACCCGCCGACAAAGCACGCTAACGAGAAGCATTTCTCGAGGGGTTTCCAGTGCATCAAACGCACAACGCTCTCGCTTGTATCACTTGTACTTTCCCTTTTGAGTCGCATGAAAATAGGGAAAATGTATGTTAATTGCCATCTCGCAGTTAAACACACAAATCCAAACGCTCATTTCCGAATTGCGGGCACAGTTCTGAAATCTATCCTCGCTGATTGCTCTCTGAATGACTGGATATTTTATGAATCATAATCACACCCATGTTTACACTAACAATGATTTCCCGTGACACACACACACACACACACATCTGACGTAAAATGACGTCGCCCTGCAATTTCACGGGCGTCAGTTCAAACAACAAACCTCAGCTCACCTCCCCTCCTGCAGCCTAGCCATTCTCGACTTACTCCAGTAGTATTCCTGTAAATTATACATCAACTGAATTCCATCCTGTATCTTTTCTTCCTCCCCCCACAGCTCATGGCGGATTCCAGCGGTTCCCTCTCTCGCTAATGGATCCCACCTTAACCAAATGAAGGATTTAAATAATGCCTAAGCCTCAACCTGCTGGAATTAAAGCAGCACAGCCACCAATCAATGTCGGGAGTTTATAAAACCGCACCGGAGCACAGCAGCTTCCCTGTGCCCTTCCTCGCCAGCTAGGAGAAGAGGAGCAGGGGGAGGGTGGTGGAGGAAGAGGAGGAGGAGGAGGAGGTGGTGGGGGAGGAGGAGGAGAGGGGGGGTAATCCTACCTCTGCGCACCAAGCCGAGAGAGAAAAAGGGGAGAGAGAGTCGACTGCACCCTCTCTACCTGGTAGCTCCCCGACCCCGGGCAGCATGAACCTCGAGGCTGGCCTACACGGGCTGCACCAGGGGAGCTCGGACGCCTAGTGGATGGGCTAGATCGGTCAGCACACTGCAGAGCTAAAAGCGGGCCTTTCTGCTGAGGCCTGCCTCTCGGTGCCCCCTTAACACTTTTAGTCGTTTAAGTGTAAGCTGTGGGATTTATCCCCCCCCCCCCCCCCCCCCCCCTACTTATTCTTCTGGTTGTTTTTTTTCTTCTCCCGGCGTTGTTTTTTATTTTTTATTTTCATGTCAAGTCAAGAGGCAATCATGTCTGGTTGCGACTGAGCGGAACAGGTTCCTGTAAACCCGGTATGTTCCAATTACTTTCCCTTTCATGTTGTTTGTAAATGTAGTGAGCGAAGCTGCTGCTGAATCCACAATGAGCCATGTGATGCACCTGCTACTCAGCTTCATGCCGCGCCCTTGATTGGCTGATTGTACCGACACATCATCTGTAGCTGCACAAACACATTGCTCTTTATCCGCCTTGTCTAGACTGGCCCCTTCCTTCATTATTCTCTCGCGTGACGTTTCAAATATCACCATTCAGATCGTTTCTGATGACAGACTGTTCTCTCTTCCGGTGTACTGTCTGTGTTCCCTTTTCTTTTCCAGGGCAGTTTCCCCCTCCCTGCATAGTAGCACATGGATTTCAAGACTTCAAATGAAGAGGTAGGCTTCTATTCCATCCCCTGCATTTCGGTAGTTGATTTGCAGCCATCCACTCGTCCAGCGCAGCTCCTCATGTTCATGTTCCCGTGCGTCTGCCACTCAGAGGACCGAGCCGGGCTCTTACCCAGGTAGCATGACGAGGTAGCCTGAGCCAGATGGGCCCCTGTTGAAAGGCCCGGCGTGTGTTGTGCATAGATGCTTGTGTGTTATGTGTGTGTTTTGTGTGTGTGTGTGTGCGTTTGTTGTGAAGTGAAAATGACCATCCAGGCTGAATCAGTCTCTGCGGTGATAATAAGGGGGATGATGGAGGGGGATTAAAGGAAGGTAGGAGGGCCGGGCGGGCGCGAGATGGGATCACAGATGTGGCCAATTACATGCAGTGCATCCTCCAGGAGAGGTCAGGGCGCGTTAGACGCTGGCCGGCTGACCCCGCGCCGCCGCCGCCGCTGCCCTCATTTGGCCGGGGCCGGCGCCTCACTCTCTGAGAGAGGGCGTGCGAGCGCACGACGTACACGGAGACGCGCCTCTCGTGGTTTCTACCTCTCCTCCATTCAACGTGATCATCGGCACACGTGCTCACACACAAGAACACACACGCATCCAACGCAGGCGCACGCAAGTGCACAAATACATGCCTGCACACACAAATGCATACACACACACACACACACACACAAATGCGTGCAAACAGAAGTACACACACACATACACACATATGCATGCACACACAAGTTAACACACACACGTACATGCGTTCAAAATACAAGTACACACACACACATGCATGCACACACAAGAACACACACACACACACACACGGATGCAAGTACACACACACAGTCAAATGCATGCATGTGTGCACGCAGGTGTGCACACACACACACAATCTGGAGGATAAGTGAACAGCAGCACTCAAAGACACTTACACACAAATGGATCCGGATGGACTGAAGGGTTAATGGTATACAATTTCCCCTCGTTGCCAGCAGTCACTCCATTCTCCATCCTGAAGTTCATTCTAAGTGCAATACTGTTTCTCCTTGCAATTAGTTTTTATCCTTGCAATCTACTTGTAAGCAAGAGTCAAATCAACACAATTCTCAGGATCCGAAAGGTGGTCCCAAATTGGAGTTTGGAGGCTAATTTGGAGCCTTAGAAAAACAGTTGGCTTGTTACCACATGACTAATGGCGCTGAGGTGACACCGATGCACTGACTCTGGTGCATCTTTCTATTAGTAATCCTGTCAGGTGAGGGTGGTTCTTTTTTATTTAGACCTTTCTAAAGTCTCAAGGACAGGACCGGCATCCCAATTAGCCCGGAGAAGAAAGGTCGATGTATTAAGGATTAGCATATTATTTGAATGGATCATTGCTAACATACACTCGCACCTAGCGGGCTTGGCATACGACCGTGTACACAGAGAGAGAGCGAGAGAGGAAACCATGGAGAGAATTCCCCCTCATTTCACAGATCCTTAATTTGCCATCATAAAATGTCAATAGACGTTTCATTGAATTAAAAAGCCATTCGTCACTGATTATTGTGGGGTGTAGATTTGACGATTTTATTATCAATATTAGCACAGTGGTTCAATAGTTGTTGAATAACATGAATAATTTGAGTTCCTTTTTTCTGCTTGTCATTGTGTCGTTGTATTTTAAAAGTATGCAATTTATTCATGTTTCTTTTGAGAACAATATTTTATGTCGACGATAAGATCATGAATTTTATGATCCATCATTTATAAACCAAGTCGACCGTATTTCTAAGAGAGACTTTCCTACGTTGGTTTTTGAACGACTCGGCCATTAGTGCTTTTTACATTTGCATCAGCAAGTCATCAAGGAGGGAAACGAATAACAGGCAATGCCATCGGCTCCGTCATAATCTCCCCGTTCATCCCACAACAGTGTATTCTCAATTCCATTACATTTCACAGCTCATTTATTCAGTCACGGCGGGAGTGATGGATGATTTTATCAGTTTGATTCCCTGCAGACAAAGACTGGGATTTATTTGCTGCAAGAAGGTAATGAAGAGCCGTTCAACATTCGACTGCACTTGGCCAGAGACATTCTGACGATCCAGGAGCAAGATGTCATCTGCGTGTCCGGAGATCCCTTCTACTCCAGTGTAAGGAACCCGATTCGTCCCATAAATACACCTTATACTTATGCATCTCTTCTCCGACGGATCAGGATTTGGCTCTCTGAGTGTGTGTGAGTGTTTCTGTGAGATTATGTGCTTGTGAGTCTGTGTGTGTTTGTTTGTTTGTCTGTGTGTTTGTTCATGCGTGTGTGTGTGTGTGTGTGTGTGTGTGTGTGTGTGTGTGTGTGTGTGTGTGTGTGTGTGTGTGTGTGTGTGTGTGTGTGTGTGTGTGTGTGTGTGTGTGTGTGTGAACACATTCAAATCAATAACCATAGAGGACAATATACAAATATTGATGATACACTGAATGCCTATGAACTCGACAAATAAACCGTCCATAATTCAGTCCGGGCTATTAAAAGCTATTTCAGACCCGATAATGTAGCTTTAGGCCCAAAGCAGGAGTAATGGTAATAGCCAAACGTCGTACAGAGATTTAAGCCGAAGACCAGCTCGCAGCAACAACAGACTTAACGTTCTATGAATGGAAATATAAAACAAAACGACGGACTTCAATTGTTAATGGCAGCGCACTTCAGCAGAGCAACATGTATTTTCAGTGCCTCGCCGCGGCCTGCTATAAAGGAAAATATAAATTCATGCAGTTCAAGTCCATTCTTTTTTTTTCCCTGACTTGCGGGAGTCTCTGCGATACTGCCCCATTATTGCTTTTGAGAAATATGTATCTCCCCGATTTTATTTTGGCGTCAAAGAGATAGAGAGGTATATTTTCCTCTTCCTGAGTACATTGCAATCCTCGAGAAACAGTGATATAAATTGCTCCCTGCGTGCTGCGTCGTGTCCTTGCGGCGCTGTTGAGAAACACTTTAAATCGAGTGACCTAGTTTTGTGACTTGTGGTCATCACGCTTTGAGTACTGATTCACCTTTTTCTTAAACCATCGTTCCAAATAGCCTCTTTTAAGGCAGATTCAAGAAAAGGGGACATTATGATTCCATGGGATTTCAGGCCATGGATAACTATTATATTCTAGTATTCTATAGCTACTGTATTTTAAACATTATTTCTCCACGGGATTTCAGGCCATGGCTAAATTATTCTATTCTAGGCAATTCTACTATTCTATAGCTATTTTAAACATTATCTCTCCACGGGATTTCAGTCCATGGATAACTATTATATTCCAAACTATTCTACTATTCTATACCTATTCAATTTTTTTTTAATACTTTTAATTCATTGGAGAGAAATTATTTCTCCAAGGGATTGAATCCTGAAGCAGAATGGTAGCAGTTCTACTAGAAGTGATGAATGTGCTCTTCATTACCACAGGGTATCAAATGTAACCCCGCAATGCCCACAGGCTACACAAAACATACCTTTTAATGTCTTTAAGCCTGCAATGTTCCAGGATTTGGTCTGAAGCATTTCTATTCCTCCAGATACCTTTTATAGTAAACTTCCCTTTTACCTTTCATCATGGAGGGTTTGTCTACAGCAGAGCCCCAGGCCCTTGTTGACGGAGTCTGACTCTGCCACTGTGATTCTCCCCCCAGGAGAGGACTGTGACCATACGCAGACAGGCGATCGGAGGGTTTGGCCTGAGCATCAAGGTAAACTAAAAACCAGCCAAACTTCTCAGGCACATTAGTAGAACAGGTCATCCAGAGAGAGAGAGAGAGAGAGAGAGAGAGAGAGAGAGAGAGAGAGAGAGAGAGAGAGAGAGAGAGAGAGAGAGAGAGAGAGAGAGAGAGAGAGAGAGAGAGAGAGAGAGAGAGAGAGAGAGAGAGAGAGAGAGAGAGAGAGAGAGAGAGAGAGAGAGAGAGAGAGAGAGAGAGAGAGAGAGAGAGAGAGAGACTGAACGAACGACTGAGTCAGAAATAGAGAGAAAAAGAGATGGCGAGAGATCGAGTAAGAAATAGAGTGAGAGAGATGAAGACAGAACGAAAGGGAAAGAGATGCAGTCAAACAGGGTAAGGGGGAGAGAGAGAAATAAAACCGTGTGTCTCCTGCCAGGTGCTAGCCAGATGTTTCTGTTGTCAGAGGAATAAGAAGTGTGTTGTGTTTCCCGTTGTCTGCGTCTAGTTTTGTGAGTTGTAATTAACGACTCTGTTTGTACTCCAGGGTGGGGCAGAGCATAAGATCCCAGTTGTGATATCCAAAATATCGAAAGAGCAAAAAGGTGCAGTTCCTCTGCGGGTTAACCATTTTTTTCATCAAAGCAGAGTTGATTGAGTTTCCTTCCTGAATGATATTTGCTTTTCTCTCTCCTCCGTAACTTTCCAGCTGAACTCTCCGGCCTCCTCTTCATCGGCGATGGCATTCTGCAGGTAAACGGGTCCGGCATGACACGTCTCTCCCCCCCTGCTTCTTGCCAAAGTGAAGCCTAGATTTAATATTCCATGCTGCATATGTCAGCGAAATCAGGTTGAAATACGAGGCACTTACAGGTAAATGTCAGATTCCTCGGCCGTGTTTGGGTTGCAGAGAAACATGTAAAAAAAAACCTGGGTAAATCGAATGATCTCCCAGTGCCGCACGACGGTCCGCCAAGATAACGTTTAAGGGCGATATTAGCCCCCCTTCCTGCTGTTACCCCTGAATCGCTTTTTTAGTTTTGTGTTTTTGTGCAGAGAATGTTTGTCTGCTTGTCCTTTTCAACATCATTTGAACGATCGCGATTACCATGAGATAGCTTGGACGGCCTGTTATGTTTTTGGGGGGCTTGTCATCTCTAATATCGCTGTGTGCTTTCGCAGATAAACGGAATCAACGTCAGAAGCTACCGCCACGAGGAAGTGGTGAGATGTCAAATGCATATATTCTATTCTCAACGCCCGTTTTTCGAAATCTCTAACCTCATGGTATTTATCTGGTACCGAAAGAAATAAAGATATAGAAATCAGGCCTTCTGTGTCCTTCTTGCTAAAAAAATTCTCAAAAAAGAAATCCTTGCGGGTAGTCTGTTATCTGGGATCAGCTGTCTAAGCCAGGCAGGCACACCATGCCATTTTTCCAACCCATCCAAGTTGCAATCAGTGGCAGTAGAAGAAGCTGTTTTAAGCCTCTAATATTAGTTTCCCCTCAACCGCAGGTCCAGGTTTTGAGAAATGCCGGCGAAGAGGTGACACTCACTGTCTCCTTCCTCAAGAAGACCCCGGCCTTTCTCAAATTGCCCCTCTGTGAAGATTGCACATGTAAGGAGCCTCAAGTGTTACCTCTTGAATGAAATGATGAAGAAATAAGCACACCGTATCCCCAACCCCCGGTCCACTACAGTTGATAACGCGCCGTTACGAGACGAATAGCCAGTATAATTGTGTAATAACAGTCATTATTTGTATTATGCTGGGTATTATTGTGTCCGATTCTGTCCGATGTCATGTCGACCTTAAATTTCTTAGGTACATTAGTAGAGCAGGTCTTTCAGAGAGAGAGAGAGGGGGAGAGAGAGAGAGAGAGAGAGAGAGAGAGAGAGAGAGAGAGAGAGAGAGAGAGAGAGAGAGAGAGAGAGAGAGAGAGAGAGAGAGAGAGAGAGAGAGAGAGAGAGAGAGAGAGAGAGAGAGAGAGAGAGAGAGAGAGAGAGAGAGAGACTATAAATAAATAGAATTGCCTTGGCTACACTGATGAACTTCCCCATTTCGAGATGAAAGGTTGTGCGTAACACAGCAATTGGCTAATGATGGCGAAAACGAAACAAAACAAACATTGCGTGCCGCTAAGGTAATAGCACACAGAGAGCGTAGCACAGTGAAATGAAGTCAAGGCGAAATGTATTCCCCTTCAACTCTCCTATTAAGTTAATGACTACATTACTCATTTCAAAAGGTGCTATACAAATAGTGTTTTTAATGTGGCATATGAATGCAATTATATATGAATGAATATTTATATGATGTATAATGTTGTCTATATTTTTTTTATACGTTTCTCTCTCTCTCTCTCTCTCTCTCTCTCTCTCTCTCTCTCTCTCTCTCTCTCTCTCTCTCTCTCTCTCTCTCTCTCTCTCTCTCTCTCTCTCTCTCTCTCTCTCTCTCTCTCTCTCTCTCTCTTCCCCCCCCCCCCCCCCCCCCCCCCCCCCCCCCAGGTATTCCCAGTGACCAGAGCAGTGGCACGTCCTCCCCTCTCTGCGACAGCGGCCTTCATCTAAACTACCATCCCAACAACACGGTGGGCCTCCCCATCCCCCACTGCCTTTCCACTGCCGTACCCCCCCCCCCCCACACACACACACCTCCAATCCCTCTTTGTAACCCAGCAACAGGGTCCGAGGGGAAGTTGTTTCCATGCAACCGCTTGTGTCTGCATGGCATGACGCGACCACCGCTCTTTCTTTAACCTTGAACAGAATTCGGCTTCCCATATTTATGCTTGCTCCCTCGCCCTGGTTTCCTCTCGCTCTACAGCAGGCGGTGTGGTGGGGGGGGGGGGGAGAGAGGGGGAGAGGGATGGGGGAGATTAGAGGGGGAGGGAGGCTGTTGCTGTATCACCCTGTTGCGAGCACACTTTTTTTTTTACCTCACCAACTTGTATACTTCCCCTTCCTCCTGTAACTGTTATTTACCGTTGAGCAACTTTGACACTTTTGGTTCAAAGCTATTACGGTGAATTATTGAGTCTTTTCAGGAGAAGTCTTCATGGAGTCATATTAAGTCGTCAAGAGGCAGGCAGGGGTTTAGGCTTAAAATGCCAACAGGTAGACCCATTGGACGTTTGGGTTTGAACCCAGAACCTTTCCGTCAGGTCCCGGCGAGGGATTGAAGTCAACTGACTGAAACCAATTAAAATCATGTTTCCGATAATAAAGAAACACGAGGGGCAGAAACCGGGTGAAGTCAAATGACAACAACACAGGTGTGAATAATCAGTCAGCAGCAATTAACACAGGTGGCAGGAATTTCACTAATGAGAACCCCCCCCAAACCCTCCCCCTCCTATTCTTCCTCCTCTTCCTCCCCTCATTCTCTCCCACTCCTCCTTCCTCCTCTTCCCCTCCTCCTCCTCTTCCTCCCCCTCCCCCTTCTCCTCCTCCCCCTCCCCCTTCTCCTCCTCCTGTTCTCCTCCTCCTCCTCCTCCATCCACCTCCCCCCATCCTCCCCCTCCACCCTCCCCCTCTCCCCATTCTCCCCCTCTCCCCCCAAACCTCCTCCTCCCTCTCCTCCCCCTCTCTCCCCCCCCCCCCCCCCCACCCCCTCCTCCTCCACCTCTTCCCCCAATAGGACACTCTGTCGTGCTCCTCCTGGCCAACGTCCCCGGGGCTCCGATGGGAGAAGAGGTGGGTGGACCTCCGTCTCATCCCGCTGCTCCACTCCCGTCTGTCGCACCACCTCCCGGGCTCCGACGTCTGCAGGTGAGAGCCCCCTTGTCACCGTGGCGACCGCAGCATCGGGCGGGCGATGTCCTCGAACCTAGGAGCGTTCTGGTTGGACTGGGAAATGATGTTTGAGAAATGCCGGAGGAACGTGGATGGTGTATTGTCATTGAGAATATATTCATATTTACGTTTACATAGAGGGCCATTAGCAGACGCTTTTATCCAACGCAACTTACAATAAGTACATTTGTCAGAAGAAAGAGAAACCACAACATGTCGCTGTCGGTACAGTAAGGATGTTCATAAAAACGAGTGCCCAGCCCTAACAATAGCAAGGTAAACCAATCTAGGTGAACTCTGAACTAGTGAGTCTTGAGAATACGTAGAGAATATAATATATAACAGTCAACATGATCATTCAGGGTCTTTGATCTGTGGGTGTTACATATAAATATACTTTATTGGGGTGGAGGGGGAAATCGATTTGTTTGCGCATCGGGATTCTTTGCTTGAGCAACACTTTTATTGCCCGGTTGACTCTGAAATCGGAACAGAATTGAATGCCGAGCCGTCAGTGAGATGTTAGTGGGAGCATATTAACGGCTTCCTCAATGGCAGGACCAGAGAGTCTGCACAGAGGGGGCGGGAGCCTGCTTTGTGAGCTCCTAATCCCTTTAAAATGCATGTCAATAAAATAGTTAATTTACACAAATAAGATGCATTCATCAGACGTCACGCCGCATCAACCAGGACATGATTCATAAAACGCAGAACGAGCAGCTGAAAAGTCTGGCAGAGGCAAAAAACGTTCACCTGCTCACGTTGTCACGGCAATGGACATCGGATATAAAAGGAAGTGCTCACCATAATGCATACAACAAATAAACCGATGCAGCTCGCACGCTGTGCTTGAACAGCCCTGTTGGCGACTAGGCTAGCAGTAGTTGTTAGCAGTGGTGGCTAGCAGCAGGGTAGCAACAGTGGATTTGGTTTTCCCCAGGGGGTAACGGTAGGGTTGTTATCCACAGAAGAAGAAGAGGTTTGGAGTGGACAAGGTTGGGCTGAGGCTCAAACCCAACCTTGACTCCTGCTCGCTCTATTTAAGACTCCTGATTTATATGAATGTCCCATTTCTGCAGAACTAGGGTAGCTTGGCGGTACAGTGTGAAAGGTGAGGACCAGATACACACGTAGTCGATCATATAATCTTTTATTAAACATATCGTGATGAATGAATTCAATAGATATACGGGCTGTTTATAATGGCAATCTCAAAGCACTCACAGCGGCTCGGATCAAATAAGAAAAGAGACCTTGTACCACACTAATGTTTTTTACATAAATCCTTTCATGTTAAAGTGGCACTCTAGAAGCTCCGTTTTAAAAAAAATATTATTTTTTTTAAACAGAGCTCTGTTTAGTCACAATCCATCACTGAACGAGGTGACGCGATGTTAATCGACCCCATGGCCCTCCGATGTGTCCCCTTTGTGTCTGCAGTATTATGACCGTAGTGAACTGAATGTCGGGGGCGACTTTTCCTCCATGAATTCAAATCGCAAGCGGCGGAGTTTCCAATCAGCCAGCTGTTCTGGTTCCACCAGAGAGGGGGAGACTGGGCTAGTCCACACAGACTCACTCTTTTACTCACTCGACTACTCACTCTTCTAACCACTCTTCTACTCACTCTTCTACTCTCTCTTCTACTCACACTTGTAAGTGTAGCAGTCTACAGTTACATTTTCACCAAGGCTGTGCTGCCAAAGAGAAAGAAACAGAGAGCTTTGAGATTGCCTCTTTAGATACTCATCTAATATATTATTTGATACTTTGCCATGATTTAAAATAAATAATAATTTGAAAACTGTAGGAGCACGAACAGAAATAAATTGGCCCCCCCTGCTGTTCCTTGCCAATTTCCTGTCCCTAATTATAAGTTTTAATAAAACCAAAGTTGCTTTAAGTATTATTAACAGAAGCGTGTTGAAGTTTCCTTCAATATAAACCAAACGGTGGGAGCTGGTTTATCTCTGGTTCCAGCAAGGCATGTCTGTTCAGACATCATTGCTCAAAAGGATTGCTTCGTCTTCAACTGGTCCCATTCTAAATGCGAGCTCATTTTCTTTTAATGTGCTTTTATCTTAGGAAAAATGCCTTTCAGGTGATAGCGGTGGACGGGGTCTGCAGCGGGGTCATTCAGTGTCCTACGACCGAGGACGGCGTGGACTGGCTCCAAGCCCTCGCCTCCAGTATCTCCAACCTCACCAAGCACAATGTGAGTGGAGGCCGGACCCTCGACGCAATACATGCACGCATTTATTCTAGACTCTGTTAACATTCAGGGCTACGGTTGATGCAAAATGTGGCAGAGTTTGATCAGTCTGATGCATATTAATGCTTTGTTTTCAGGCCCGGGGTCACGATAAGCTGGGGCCGTGTGCTATACTGTACTGCACTGCCTCAGTCTAAAGCATGAACTTATAGTGTTCCTTTATCATAATGCATTATGCACTAATAGCAATAACAGGAGTCAGCACGCTTGGGGAAAGTAGCTCATGATGAGATAGCAATTATTCCTGACTCTTTGCAACGCTCCAGCCTAGTTTGATGACCATCTTGGATAGCGGTTGTACTTTTTAAGAGGATAAAAGCAGCTTTTATTCAAATTGGAATCAGGTCGTACATCTCATTGAGCAGAGCGATTCCTTTTAAAAATGAACGTTATATGCGGCCAAATATAAAAATAAAAGAAGTTCACTTTACGGTTTCAAACTCCGTAGCGCCACTGTCTCTCCCCCTGGTATTATTTGGCCCGCTTAACGTCGGTGACAGCCAACGCTAACGCGCCTCGTTTATTCAATTACTTTAGAGGGAGAAAAAAAAACCTCCCACTGAACACGAGGACCAGGGCGCTGGGTAATGGCCAGATGCCTCGGGTGACCACCCAGTGGGAAGAGCGCGGCTGTTGGGCAGTGGCGGACCGAGACACGGCGAGGTGTAATTATAACGTTGGACTAGTGGGGGGGGGGATGAGAGGAGAGGGTCTCTAACGACGGGGGGGGAGAGCGCTAATTGAAAAAAAAGACTCGGTGAGGACAAGGCTAAGTGAGGACCGAACAAAACCACCCGAAGCATAGCGCTGCCCATTCATTTTACAAAACAACATCAACATGAGAAGGTCATTCCGTTTCCATGGCGCCCTATACCATATGCTCTTTCGTTCGGTTAATAGAAATACATACAAAAAAACTGACCGATGCTATTTTTCTTCTTCTTCTTCTTCTATATATATTTCTACTTTTGCCGATCCATAATAACCCTTAATGGAGGTCCTATACTCCAGACACCTTTAATAATGGTGGTCGGCCTTCTTCCCTCAGTAGTGTTGACCATGGTAACACTATCGTTTCCTTCTTTCTTTCTCCCTTAACTGCTCCCACAAAACCCCCTCGTGATGAAACATTCCTCCGCCAAGCTCCAGCAGATCAATGCTACCTCATTCAGGAGCTCCTGCTGCTCTTGTTTATTCCCTAGAGAAACAGGAGCTGAGGGAACATTTACAGTGAGGGGGATTTTGTAGACGTCTTTATCCAACGCTAGTTACAACCGTTCCTTCACACATTCACACACCGACGGCGGAGTCAACCATGCAGGGGGACAGCCAGCTGGTCAGGAGCGATCAGGGTGAGGCGTCTCGCTCAGTGACACCTCGATACTCGGCTAGGAGGAGACGGGGGATCGAACCAGCAACCTTCCGATTACCAGTCAACCCTTCCTACCTCCTGAGCTACTGCGGCCCGTCGCCATGGTCCTTTATTCCCCGTCCTATTCGCCCCTATGAGGAAGTGTTATATTGATAGTATGGCGTGGATTAAGAGTGTCTTGATACCTGTGATCCGGGCCGCAAGGTTTAATTTAATGCTTGACTGCTCTCCCGCTGGTCCCCCTGCCTTTATTAGGACGGAGGGAGAATGGATTTCTCTTTTTTTTGTTTTGGGGTACTTTTGAGAAGGGACTATCTCCCTAATTCATTTTGGGAATTTGCATAGACTCGATGAATAAAGCGGTTGTTAGCCGGAGCCGCGAGCGCGAGCGGCGCCAAGGAATGCTAACACTTTGATCAACACTGGCCGTCACACAATACCTGCGGAGCCCGTCCCTCCTCCGGCTCCCAGTCCGACGGATCCTGACGAATGAGGAGATTTGAATACGTTTAAACACGGTGCCAGTTAAGGCTTTCCTACATCGCTTGCGGCAGAGGGAAGAAAGAAAGAATGCACGTCTTACATGCCTATGCTAACACTTGTCTCATATTGACGCTCATATGTGCTGGTTTCGTCTTAACAGGTGAAGAAGACTAACCGCAATTTCCCCGTCAACCAACAGGTGAGTTTTTCGGTTCCTTTCGTTTATTGAATCCTGATTGTTGGCTGTCTCTCAATCCGCATAACAGTGCAGTGCTTTCTTACAGTGGTGTCCCGGTGTGTTGTTGTCTTCTGTTGCGATGTGAGAGGGTGGTTTTGCATCATGACGAAGAGACCGCCCACTGAGAAATCTGTTAGAAACCACTACCAGACAGCCAGTGTGCCCTCCGCACACACAGCCCACCAGCCAGTGGCTCCCTTCATTGAGGGCGTGTGTGTGTACAACGATGTATTTTATCAATATTTGAACAGTCTTCCCGGTCTCCCTCCCCTCCTCCTGACACACCCACACCATCGCTCCTACGAGGAAACGCCGAGAGAAAACATCTTGCAACATCTCATCTAGAGCAATTAAACAACATTACCGGCAAGCGCATCGAAACCCGGGAATCTTTCACTCAGGGCTGACATCGAAGCGTCAAAACACCCGGGGGGGGGGGGGGGGGGGGGGGGGGGTGAACGAGGGGACACATTGCCTGAGATGCAATCTGCCTCAGATGGCAGTGAAGGCTGGCACGTTAGGGGAAGTTGCTTGGATGCGTGGAAACATGTTCGGGAGTGCATCCTCATGTCACTCTGACTCCGTCTTCAATCTGTGCTTCTGGCTGATATTCCGGCCTGAACCGACAGCGCTGATGAGTTAGTACACGGTGTGTCTCTTGTCCCACCCAGATGTGGACTTCCTGTCACTTCTATGACTACCGTGAGCGAGCACACAGATGCCAGTCCTGTGCCTATGTTGTTGTTGCTGCGCTGTCATTTGGCCTAAATCTTCACGACGTCGAAGCATGTTTAAATGGGGATGATTTGTTTGTGATTTTAGTTTAACTACTTAATTTACACTTATATAAGTCACTTGGGTTTTTTGACACAATTGTTACAATGCTTACCAAAGAGAAACAGTTTAGCACAAGAAGATAAAAGCTTCTCAAAAGGGGATTTTAATTAAATGCATTTCTGGTGTTGATTTTAAACTTTTACAGACACTTTTTTACTGATTAGGAGTGCTGGCCGAGTTTGTGGTCGTTGCTGAAAGCCAATTACACGGTTAAAGATCATTACTTCCAGTCCCCTGATTGGTCAAAAACAAATATGAAGAGAACAAAAAAGAAACACAGATTTGAGCTTGTCTGCCATAACACTTTAAAATGGAAATCTAAAATTGTAATTAGAGACTAATCCTTAACATCCCCTCTTGGTTTTGAAACCCTATATAAAATATACACTCACATAATCCCCTTATTCTTTAAACTCCCATTGAAAGTATGTACAAATTAGATTTCCTTCTTATTACGGGACCCCTTTGGTCAGTAAGTGAACTACATCCAACTCACAATGGAGTTTGAGCCCTCTGGGTTGAGACTGTTACCATAAACCAATCTTAATCATATTGATAAGTGGATATTACAATTTAAAAGTAGCGAAAGTAGAAGCATTATTTTTCCCATTATAAATGCATCAAGTTACTTCCTTGCTTTGGCTTGGCAAAACTGGCCCACTTAAAATGTAATAGAAATCTCACCACAGGCTGTTCTTCACAACAGAAAGCTTCGGGGAAGGTCTCATTTTTTAAGTGAATTTACAACCTTGTATTGTGTCCGTGTATTGGAAACATATTATATTTTCATTTAAGAGTTTTATGCATAGACAAACGAGTTACGAGTTGTCTACATTGTTGTCTACAAAGTCTACAAATACATCATGTCCTCATATCCTCTATATGATATCTCTACATTAACATTATCTCCTTATTGTTTTTAAACAGTATATAGGAAATCTCTACATTAACATAATCTCATCATTGTTCTTAAACCTTCTATATGAATGGACATTAACCACATCTAATTATTGATTTTAAACCCTCGATATGAAATGTACATTAACAAAAATCTCATTATTGATTTTTAACCCTCTATATGAATTGAACATTAACAGAATCTCCTTATTGATATTAATCCCTCTATATGATATGTAGATTGAGACCACCTCATTATTGTTTTCAACCCTCTTTATGAAATGTACATGAACACCATCTTCTTATTGATTTCAAACTGTCTTTATGAAATGTACATCTACACAAACTCATTATTGTTTTTGAACCCTCTATATAAAATGAACTTGACAACATCTCATTGTTTTCAAACCCTCTATATGATTTGAACATTAACAACAACTCCTTATTGTTTAAACCCTCTATGAAGTGTACATGAAGACCATCTCATTATTGTATTTAAACCATCGATATGAAATTTACATTAAGACCATATCATGGCTGTTTTTTAAACCCTCTATCTGAATGTACATGAAGAGCATCTCATTATTTCTCCTAAACCCTCTATCTGAAATGTACATCAAACCATCTCCCTATTGTTCTTAAACCCTCTTTATGTACACAAACCCCCTCTGTCTGGTAGATCGTCTACATGGGCTGGGTGGATGAGAAGGAGCTCGACTCGGTTCAGGATCGAATGTACACGCCTAAGTTCCTAGCCTTGAGGGGATCCTCGCTCTTCAAGTTCTCTGCTCCTCCGGTGAGATCCGTCCTTATGTCCCCGTTGTCAAAGACTCACCTCAGAAATCAACACTTTAAGAGTTTCAAAGGCTGTTTGTAATATGTGTTGATCTCACGTTGCCTATGAGGCGTTAACATGGTGTTAATGGAAAAACAAAAATCAAACGAGTAGTGAAAGATGTGAGCCTGCCAGTACAAATTGTGTTTTCTTTGTATTGTGGATTTATGATGAACATTGTCTTAGAGCCCATCCGATACTTGATTTTAGGCCGATGCAGATACCGGTATTATGGAGGAAAATATGTCCGATTATGATTTAACGGCCGATATCGATTTATCGGCCGATATTCATTATACATCTGCATTTATTCAATATAAATATCGTGATGTCCTCGGAGTGGAGCAGCTCCTTGGGATTGGCTGCTCACCCTTCAGCACTTCACATTAAAACCGTGAGCTAACGGAACCAATGAGCTGTAAGGGGAGGAGCTAGTAACCTTCACACAGAACACGATGCTAAACGGTAAATGTTCACGTGGTTGTGCCCAGTTAAAGCTCTTACTGTACGTTCACACCAAGAGCTATGCAGCGTTTTGAGCGATACGACCATTCACTTTCTATTAGAACCTAACCCTCGCGATAAAACGCTTGAGCGATAGTTATAAAGCTGTAAAGCTGTAACTGAGAGTTGAAAACAGCTCAACTCTATGCAAATGAGCCAGTAGCGTTTCGGCTGTAACCGCCAGCCAATCGGAATGTAGATGTCTCTCACCTGCGTGGGTCCCAGTAAACAAACGCGCATGAGTGATATGAGCTGTAAATATTTTTGACAGCGTCGCATTTTGAGCTATTCAACGATTTTGCATCTTTTACAGCTTTTGGGGTGAACATACAGTTTGAGGTTCAACCAGAGTAGAGGATTTTTGAAGAGGTCAATACATCTATAAATTGACACCATTCCTCAAGTTTTTACATCGGCAAATACGCAGAAACCGATCTGTTAGGGGCCGATATCGGCCGGTAAAATTGCCCAACTTGTATTACTCGGGCTCTAGTAGCAAGTGAAATTGTTTGTGTTGCCTTTCATCCATTCCAATGTGGGACTTTTCGAACAAAAGAATAAGTATTTACTAGTTAATAAATACAAATGAGAGCAAGCTGTGATGAAGAGCTAGTCAAACGTGTAAGGGAAAGTTAAATTCAATGATAGCATCCCCCTCCCAAATAGCAACCCTGGCTCATGGGGGGATTCTCTCTGGGCTGATGTTGCCGCTGGCGTGGTTGTAATATCCTAATTAGAAAAGATGGTCTGCACCTGGCTTCCAGAGAACGGAACATGGGTTTAGCTCCTACGTCCATCAAGTGAGCTCAAACACCATACCGAGGCAATACCATCCAGTGGTATTCAAGTTCAGGAAGAGAGGAACGATCGATAGATTCATTCACCAAATGCATCCAAAGAATAAGCCTACCTTATCTGCTCATTCTCGAAAGGCACCCAAGAAATCTCTGCCATTTGCATTTGAAAAAAATCGACTTTGAAAGGCAAAGCCTTTCAAAGCCTCTACATAAACCCAATGTGTTGCGTACTGAACATTGTGGCTTCAAACTAGAAGGCTGAGCAGCGCTTGTGATCAGACTTTGTAAACAACAGGTAATGAATGACCCGTGTACTTTCACAGACACATTGTTTCCATAGCATCCATTTGGAATGTAGCAATATATTTTGTATTTCCTCCGGCGAACACTTGGCAAGGCGGCTAGTTCCAAATGTTAGACCGTAATTCATTTCAAGAACTCAGCATGCAAACGGTGTGCGAGTCATCAGGGACCTACGTGCATTCCTAATATACCATACGGACACGATGTTGATACTTTATTTTATGCATCTTGAAGGCCGTCGAATTTGTACTCAGATGATGTTAGATGGTGGGAGCCTCACCTGAGATGGCCTTTCCATGAAGCTGATGTATATTTTATTTGCGATGCTGTGTGTAGCTGTGATGTCAATGCGAGATTTTTAAATGTGTGATGTTAATGTGGCCTGTTTCAGGTTACAACATGGGACTGGACACGAGCCGAGAAGAGCTTCACTGTGTATGAAATCATGTGCAAGGTTTTAAAGGTACGCTTTCCCTGCAGCGTAGACCCCCTTTGAAATATTTATAGCTTTCTTTAAAGAAACACAGAACTTTATGTACCAAAACTGGATCTTCTGGAGAGACAAGAAACCAGAAATGGTTGTGAGAGGAGTGTGGATAGTTCTGAACATTTTCTTGATCTTTGAGATGGTAAAAAAAGAAAAAATATTTTTTTACCCAATTACATTCCCCGCAGTTGGGCTACAGCTCACCTAAACTAGCCTCATAGCGGCCATGTTACTTTCTCATTACAGCTCTAGCACAAGCTAGAGTCAGCTAACGTCTGGCTGGGCGTACATTCCCCTCTCACCCAGAGGTCTCACAGCATCACCCAGGCTTACCCTCAAAGCCTCAGAGACCTATAAAAAACCGAAGCTGAAACTCATTTAGTTTCTCCGTTGCATCGCTGCCTCTCCGCCCGGCGTGTCCAAACGGCCGTGCCCATCTGCAGCTGATCAGCGTACGGGCGTCTGCTCTGTTTTACCAGGATAACGACCTTCTGGACAAGAGGAAGCACTGCTTCAGCGTTCAGACGGAGAGCGGAGAGGACCTGTTTTACAGCGTCGAGCTGGAGGGTGAACTGCTCACCTGGGAGAAGGCTTTTCAGATGGCCACATTCCTGGAGGTGGAGAGAATACAGGTCTGAGTTGTGTGTGCGTCTGTGTGTGTGGGGTTAGGGGGGGCTGTATGTATGCATGTGTGTGTGTGTGTGTGTGTGTGTGTTTGTGTGTGTCTTTGTGTTTGTTTGTATGTATATGTGTGTGTGTGTGTCTGTGTGTATTTGTGTGTGTAAGGGTTGTTGTGTGTGCATGCGTGTGTTTCTTTGTATCTGTGTGTATGTATGTATGTGTGTGTGTGTGTATGTATGAGTGTGTATGTGTTTGTGTTCATGTATGTTTGTTTGTGCGTGCACGTGAGTGTGTGTGTGTATGTGTGTGTGTGTACAGTATATATGTATTGTGTAGAGTGTGTGTGCGTGTAGTGTGTGCTGCAGTAATAGAGGTGGCTTCATTCTGCTATGCGGGGGAATTCAACCATGTTGATGTTGTTGTTGTAGCGAGAGAAAATAAAACATCAAGGAATGATTTCTGCTTTTGACGTGTTCGGCGAAGCGATGCTAGCTACATGGCCGACGGAACGCCGGGCTCCTTGTTCCATCTTGTTCCCCTGCTGTCTGACAGTGTAAAACATACGCCTGCATCATGGAGAGCCACCTCATGGGCCTCACCGTGGACTTCAGCATGGGCTTCGTCTGCTTCGACGCTGCCTCCAAGGTCAGTCCACGGGCGCCCTCCCTACTGTTTGATTTCATCTTATTCCTAAGCTGTTCATGTACTTTCTGCGTTGTGCATATCTTCATCGTAGTTGTAATTCTTGAAGTGGAATTCAAGGTTTGGATCAGAGGGTCGACCGATATCCTACGTTTCACGTCAACTAACCAATTAAGAACGGACCGAACACGGTCACCGAGGAGGGTGATTGGCTTGGTTGTGGCAAGCGTCCATTCCTGCATGAGATGGCTCAGGGTTTATATAACGTGTTCTTTATTTCGCTCTTAGTCACGCTCCGTTATACTGCAGAGTATGCATTATGAGTTAGGAAGCACATCGGGTTTTGACAGCTGATTCCCCGCAGCTTCAACCTGTCACTTGTGCCTGAACCTCATTCTGGCCTCTCCCAAGAGCTTAGCCTAGTCCTGGTGAGAACACTATCCAGCAGTACTCAGTACCGTGTACTCATGAGGAGAGAGAGATAGAGAGAGAGCATCAACATATTGTACTTTTGGATTGCACATCCATATGGGATAAATAATGACTGTTAAAAACGCTGCAAGCCTTTTGTTTACAGACACAAACCCGGTCCAAGAAATACACCCACAATTCATTAGGATAACTGCTATGGCACCGTCGCATCCATGGTGTGTGTGTGTGTGTGTTTGCTCAAGCGTTTAAAGCCCGATAATGGCCTGCTTCTGACTGAGAACTGTTGTTACATTTCAGTTATGATTCAGAAAAGCAAAAAGCATCCACAAGACCTTAACCTCTTCCCCTTTCCCAGATTTCAATGTTTGCTGTCTCTCCTGCAGCTAACGTTTCCCTCAGCCGTACAGGAAGCTGTTTACTCTCTGGTGGTTACACGGCCGACAGAGAAGGACAGCCTCACCACGTCTGTGGAGCTGCTAGTTGAGCTAGAGCTGGACCCTGAGTTGCTTGTAGCGCATTATATTGATCACATTTAGGGCATTTAGCAGATGGTTTTTATTGCACATTCACACACTGACTGCGGAGACTACCATGCAAGGCCCAGCCAGCTCATCGAGCAGTTAGGGTGAGGCGTCTTGCTCGGGGACACCTCGACCCTCAACTAGGAGGAGCCGGGCACCGAACTTCTAGCGAGCCAACCCGTTCTACCTCCTAGATATGATAAAATATTACTCATCCACTTTCCAAAGATATGCAATTCAGGGATCCGGCTGTTGGTATATTTACCAACAGTAAATGACAGACTACGAATGACTTGGCCTTTTTCATTGTTCTATTCATTTGCTAATGGCAGCAGATGAATAAGGATGATTCAATAGATTTGGATAGATGCAATCCTCATAATGCGTCTGCTTCTGTCACACCTACAGGCAGTGCTCTGGAGGTACAAGTTCTCCCAGCTCAAAGGCTCGTCCGACGACGGCAAAAGCAAGATCAAGTTCCTGTTCCAAAACCAAGACTCGAAAGCTATCGAAGCCAAGGTAAAACACCAGAAACAAACTTGTCGTGTAATTCTACAGGCAGACATTTATATTTGACATTTACATCTAGGGCTTTTAGCAATGTGATTCTACAGAGCAACCTTTACATTTTACATTCACATCGAGGGGATTTAGAAGACGCTTTTGTCTAAAGCGACCTAAAATAATTACCTTGTGACAGTAGAAATAAAAACAACATTATATCGGTCGGTACAGTAAGGATGTCCATAGAACCAAGTTCCAAGCACTAGCAATGGCGAGGATAACCCATTCCCTGTATACAACAAAGATAGCTAGGATAAGACGCTACACAATGCTAATTAATGTTTTTATGGGGGGAGGCTAGGCAGAGTCTAGTGCCTTGTTCCAATATCCATACTATCCGTACTTACTAGCCTAAGTTTGAGTACGGAGGGCGTTCCGATTCAGATCGGGCGAAAATAAGTGTACTGAAAGGACCCGGATGGTGTACTCAAAACGGTCAAATCGCGAAGTGTGTGGCGATGTACACTTTTCGTACTCAACGGCAGCCATCTTAGCTACGAGTTCACCGTTTAAAGCGGGATGTTTATTGCGGGGGAGGAGCCCGCGGCGGCAGTCGTGATGGTAGTTTCCAGTCAGTGCACCACGGAGTAATCGATTTGGAACACCAATTTTTGACTGAAAATTAGCGCACTTAGTGAGTGCGGATAGTGTACTTAGTTTCAAGTGTACTGATGGAAGTATGGATATTGGAACACGGCATAGGTGAACTCTGAACAAGTGAGGCTGTTGAGCGGCGGTCCTGACGTTCCACCATTCGTTTGTGACTCCTCTGTTTCACGTCTCCGTCCGTCCCAGGAGCTGGAATTCTCCAACCTCTTCGCCGTGCTCCACTGCATCCACGCCTTCTTCGCAGCCAAGGTGGCGTGCCTGGACCCCATGTTCGTGGAGGGCCACGCCACGGCGGCGATGGGCTCCGGCCTCTCCTCGCTCGCCACCATCTCCTGTAACTCGCAGCAGTCGTCCAAACTCAAGTACGCCACTTGACAGGCGGCAACCGCAGCCTCCTACCCCCCTCTATCTACCCGTCCACCCCTGCTTTCTAAGACACTGCACTTAACCCCCCCCCCCCCTCCCACGGACATGAGGGGAATGAGACGGCCCGCTCTATGGTGACGGGGGAAATATACCGATGAATTATATATCTCATAGTGGAGTTATTTTAATGAGAGACTTTATCCTCTCTGGATATAAAATGACACTCTTTCCTCTCGAGAGAGCACTTCCTGCGGCTGGAGTTTCCTCGCGGACCTACGCATCAAAGTGGACGCTGAATAACTGTGTGTCTCGCACTGGGGAGTGTGATTTTCTATGTTTCTCCATCCTGCTTTTTATCAGTGTTCCCCCGATGGAGATGAGTCTCTATCTATGGTTTCACTGCTTGTATGCTTGTAGATGAAATATGTAGCTTTACATACTTGCCAGACTAAATTAATTGAATGTTTGTTCTTGGAATCACATTGTGAAATGCAGGTATTATAATGTGTTCTCTTTGTGTTGCGTTTGTTGCTTCAAGCGAAATCAAAAGCTAATTTTCTTATGCAACATCCTTTTAAATTTATAGAAAGTCTATATAGAAACAATTAAATTAGAGGTTCAGTATTTAGATGCCAAAATCAATCTCTTCTTTCTCGTTCAAAACAACAATTCATCTAAATAATGACCACAATGTTCTGACTTGGTTTTCAATTAGACTTGTTTCCAATTGGTTGTTTATCAAGGGCGTGTAAGCTTACAATGAAAAACTTTTAACTATGATTTCACACTCAAATGAACATCAAAGTTAAATTCGATCCCATTCATCATCTTTAAGAATTACTCTCTATGAGCCAGTCTTTGAAGAATATGTGTGTTAACAGACTGTGTGTGTGTGTGTGTGTGTGTGTGTGTGTGTGTGTGTGTGTGTGTGTGTGTGTGTGTGTGTGTGTGTGTGTGTGTGTGTGTGTGTGTGTGTGTGTGTGTGTGTGTGTGCGCGTGCTTGTGTAAGTGTGTGTGTGTGTCTGTGCATGGGTGCACTTGCTTGTGTGTGTGTGTGGGGGTGTTTGTGTGTGCACACGTGTGTGTGCAAGCTTGTGTGTGTGTGTGCGTGTGCGTGTGTATTTGTGTGTGTGTGATGCTTTGATTAAAAGGAATCCAATCAGGAGTTTGTCCAATCAGGTAAAAGCATTGACCAGAATCATCTCCATACTAACATACAGTGTGATAAGTGTCAGCACAGAAAGCACCAGTATGGATTCACAGCAACGTGGGTTGAAGTGAATTGCAGCCAGTGTAGTAACACGGTCACAGAAGATAGCTACACGAAAACGTCTTGTCTGTAACCATTTATAAAAATACTAAAAATATTTTTGGTTAGAAAAAAACGTAGACACCTGCTGGGGATTCTCATCACTGTTGATTATGTAAATAAACACCAACATTCAAATTAACGCGAAAGCATAACGATTTATCGGGGGAACTTGAGGGATTGCAATTCAGTTAATTTGTGGTGCACCAGTTATAAGGTAGCATTTTATCCTCCTACCTGCTATCCTTCACCCTACAGACCAAGGTGAAGGAACAAATTACCCCAGTGTATTTTATACATATCTTAACTTTTTCAATTCAGCGTGTATATAGTGAAAAAGTTATTACTTGAAAAGTAAAGAAACTGTTGGCATGTCGGTGTGGTGGTTAAGAGACGCCCCGCGGCGGAAGGTTTCGTAGCACCGTGACCTTCCTGAAAACGCAACCGCACCATCCGGAACTATGTTTTTGTGACAAGCAAACTTAAAAATCCTGCCGTGTTTCAAAAGCGACATGGTGTCAATTAGCGTAGTTAGTCATGCCTCTTACCTTCCATTTCCTAAAGTAGGTCTAGAGTTAAACATTAGAAGAAGAGCGGAGAGAGGGATCACGGTTGGATGACCTCCAGCAAATGGAAAATTAAATAGATTCAGCAAAGTGCTTCATGTGTGCGTGTTGAGCTGACACCATGGGCCCTATTTTAACGGTCTGAAACGCAAGTGAGAAGCGCCAAGCAAGTAGCTTTTTCGGCGGTTCTATGGCGATGTTGCTATTTTACCGGCGCATAAATGACTCTTGCGCCCGGCGCAAATCTAAAAAGGGTTGGTCTGAAGTAGCCTAATTACCCGTAGGTGTGGTTTGGGCGTAACTTGCAATAAACCAATGAGAGTGCCAGCTCCCATCCCCTTTAAGACCCATGAGCGCATTTGAATCTGACGAGTTGATATTTTGACAGCGCGTTTGCAGTCTCCGATGAGACAGATGCATGACCACATGAATTTCAAACTTGAAATGGCTCAGTTTATGGCCAAATAATATGGCCTAATTCACACATGGAATAGGTTTTCTTCCACAACTTCAGAAACACTGAGTCCTCAAATAAATTTCGGCAAAGAAAACTTAACACACATATGATATGCGGTAACTGTGGTTCTATTTAATGATATATACGCAATACATTAACAAACTTAGTTTCTTACCAGTATTGTATGAATTATCGTTATCGACTTGTGTTCCTAATATGCATGTGTCCCCCCGTTAATATACATTGCCATGGACTGTATCATGCGTTGCGTGTTTAGTTTGCGTGTGTTTAAACAGATTGACGCACACACGCGCGCCCGCTTTCATTAATTATTTTACACATACACACACGCGCGCCAACATTCATTCATTATTTTTAACACTCACTCGCGGTAAAACAACGTTTTCTCACGATCAAAGACTCATCAATCCTAAAAGTGATGGGCTTGTACACGATGTCTGTGTCAAGATCATTCCCTAATTTACAGGCGCGTGGCGGTGGAGGGAAAAGAACGCTCTGCGCCAGTTGCAAACTATCAACGACACATGCGTCAGTGTAGAAAGTCAATTGCGCCGGATGCAAGATAGGGCCCATGTGTGTCAATGGAGAGAGGTGTGGTGGTGCAGGTGGTGGTGCAGGTGGTGGTGTGTGTGCGGAGTCTATGCAAAGACAAAGTCTGAGCGACGCTTTATGTGCTTTAAAACTATCTTGATTTTATCCACCTTATCCACACGAGGATCAAGAGGACTTTTATTTTTTTGCTGATTACACCTGTTTTATTAACAATCTGTTGTGTAATAACTTAATAAATGAGTCGTTTCATAAGCCCAGGCCTACTTGTCATGCACTGAACGTGTGGATAAATAGATATCACCTGGAGAAGGATCATAAGGCAAAGTGTATTACTTTTACATTATGGGGGTATTCCTGTGTTTAAACACGGGTAGCGACTGACCAATGAAGTTTTATTCATTGGTTACAATGAACAATGAATTAACATTAGTTAATGCAGTGATACCCGGTGTCTAACAACCAGCAGTTGAAAAATGGCCTGGTAATATAATACTAATGGTGTTCATGTTAAAAAACGTATTAATTAATGTTAGGGCTAGGGTAAACCCTAAGCCTATTGTATACAAATGCATAAATGAATACCATACATACATACCTAAATGATTACTAAAAATAACTTTTGTTATTGGATGCTTATTACTGCAATAAATCGTCTTAATTAGTAGTTAATTACTTGCTCAGTAAGTAATATTCTCTCTCAGCAGTATCCAAATACAAACACAGCATTCAAAACAGTGAAACCCTGCAATCACCCCTGTCCTTCTAAGAATATAAATCAGTCGTATTCGCTCATAAACTCTTGATTCCATGAACACGTCGGCATGAAGGCAATAGTTTCCCGCAACACACAAAACCCAGGAACACATTAAATGAAAAAGTCAATAACACAGAGAGTCTACGATGTGATTGTGACCTTTATTTTGTGCCAAACACATACAGAGGAACAACACCATTTCTAAATGAACTGCACTCTAAGGGAATCAGCATAGCCCTGATCAATGACAGAACTCTTTTGGCTTGGTACAAGGAACTAGACTTCATTCGTTGCAAAGGGGAAAGCATGAGTCTTAACCAAAACCTCTCTAATCTCAACTACAAAAGACAACCGCAACTGGAGATATAGGACTTTGTAATTGCTCTAATATATATAAAATTGTACTTGTATCACTGCATCATCAATTAACGTTATAAAAATCTATTCAGTGGTTAGTGGAGATTGTTAATTGTGTTAAGGAAATTGTTATTGCTAATGTGAAAAGCTTTCCAGAGTTAAAAATCTGGAAGAAAAAGACCAACCCCTAAAACAAAACAGAATTCACAAACACGTGTACATGTTTACATATACATGTTGGCATACATGTAGTCTACATGTTACATATACATGTACACCACACACACACACACACACACACACTACACCATGACTTAAACCCATTCAGTACAAACCCAAACAAATGCACACATCAATTCATCAGAGCAAATTAGGACTAATGTGTGAATCTCTTGAACAAAAACAGCAGAAGAGTCCATCTACAGTACACAGACATGATTTCCCAGTGTCAATATACAGTACAGCCAAAGGGGGCGCTAGAACGAACTAAACGCAACTTATACGTGATGCATAAAACACGTGACGTCCATACACCTACACCACTTTTATACCGGTTATAATTCATAACATAACATTCAACTCAGCATTTGTTACCACCACTACTACCACCACCACCACTACTAAATGAAGCAAGTCAAAAGGAAGAGGAGTTATACAAAAATAAAAGCATACACAAATGAAACATGACATCCGTCAGTGGTGTGTCATGTGCCATCGTTGATGGTGTGGAATGTTGACTTTGGGATCGATTGGATAAATGGACTGTGCGCCACGGAGCGTAGCGGCCTGTCGTCCGGCGGTGATTGGTGACGCTGGCACTAAGGAGCTCTCATCAGCGCCTGGAGAGTTCTGGACAGACTCGCATCCATACACGTCCTCGTTCTCGTTCCGCAATACAAATGAGGCCTCCTCCGTGGAAAAAAGTGGCGCCTCGTTTTCTTTTAAAATGTCAGAATGAAGAATAAGGTGCATGGTTTGGACACATCTGCTGCCAAGACTAGAAAAGGCTTCAAAATCGGCCATTAGGAGGATTTTGCATCATTTGAGTAGAAAAGGGTGTCGGGGAGAATATTTTGAATCACTCAGTTTTGCAATCGGGAGTCATGCCCTGAAATCGCTTTATTTATTTTTTATAAAAGCTAGCTGAGAATCAAAAGTAGAACCTTAACCCACGATTTCATCATTGCTCTGATTATGATTTTTATTATTATTTGGCTCAGCAAACAAATAAAAGATAAACAAAAAATCAAACCACGAAAGGTCATCTGTGCCTTTGCGTCAGGCACTCAACGCTCAGACGACGCCGGAAGCCTCAGATTCATAATCACCAGTAGGCTACTTAAACGCCAGTCTCTTACAGGCGGGCTAAACAATAGAAAGTGAGAATAGAAGGGAAAATATAAGCTGACGTGACCTCATTCTCAAGCTTTGTGTATATGGACCTGGAAATTAATTGCTGATTATACCATAACACAGTACTTTAAGCCTCTCTCAGGAAATGCAAAACAAGGGTTCGATTTAAGTCTTCCTGTAGAATTGAGCGTCTGTCCATGGCCAGATATAACTTGACACGTCGAGAAAATATGCATTCAGTCTCTTTTGATTATTCCCATGATGGTATTCTTAACAAATATAAGAATCATGTTTTCACCTTGAAACATTTCTGCATTTCTCCGAGTCATTCCATCACCATTCACACCAAATATGAAGCAGAAACCCTGTTCACATCGAGCAAGAGGCCTCTTCTCTTCTTCGTCGTTTCCATGTTTGTAATTAGAAAGTAAAAAACAAAAAAGTCAGGAACCTGACACGATGACCGCCATCGCATTAGTATCCAAAAGACGTAAGTACTGCAAATTGTCTCTCCGTCGTGGGTTTGTCCCACCAGGACTGGAATGATAATAATGCTACATTTGTACTGAACACCAGAAGAAGTTGAGAGGAGGGGAGAGAGAGGAAAGGAGGAGAGTCATTCAGCAGGAGCTCGACGTTAAGTGAGGGGGCTACTTCTCCCGGTAATACAGCAGATAGGCCTTCAGCGACTCCGGCAGCGGCAGCGCCGTGATTTGGTCTCTTAACACGTTCGCCCGCTTCAGGACCTCCACCTCGCCAATATCTCTCACCCTCTCCCCTCCCACCTCCTCCTCCTCCTCTTCCTCGAGCGTCGTCGCCTCCTCCTCCTCCTCCACCTCCTCCTCCTCCCCCCCGCAGCCGCCCAGCTTCCTGTGCTGCTCCACCACCTCCTCCTCCGCCTGCCGGCCCCCCACCACCATCACGCCCCCTTCCTCCTCCTCCTCCTCGTCCTCCTCGCTCTCCATCGTCTGGGGGATCAGCTGGTTGCCGACGAAGACGTAGGCGTTGACGCGGCGCCGTCTGCACCGCCGCCGCCGCCGCTTGCGCTTCTGCGGCGGGGCCCGCCGCGTCGGCCCCGCCTCCCGGCCCTCGCCGTCGGCCCCCAGGCCCCTCAGTGTGCGGCGGATGTAGACGCGGGACAGGTCCTGGAGGCTCCGCACACTGAGCGGGGCTGGAGGACATCAGCACATGGGTAGAAAGACGTGAAGAAGAAGGATGGACGTGGTGGGAGGAGAGGGGAGGGAGGGAGGAGAGGGGAGAGAGGAGAGGGGGAGAGAGGGAGGAGAGGGGAGGGAGGGAGGAGAGGGAGGAGAGAGGAGAGGGGAGGGAGGGAGGAGAGGGGAGGGAGGAGAGGAGAGGGGAGAGAGGAGAGGGGAGGGAGGAGAGGGGAGAGAGGAGGGAGGAGAGGGGGAGGAGAGAGGAAGGAAGGGGGAGAGAGGGAGGAGACAGGGGAGAGAGGAGAGGGGGGAATAGAGTGAGGAGATGGGAGAGAGAAGAGGAGAGGGGAGGGAACGTCAGGAAGCGTCAGTGTCTCTCTGAAAGGATGATCCTCTGAGAGGGACAACGTTGGAGGACAGATAGAACTCAAACTAAGAACGACGTTATGACCTCATCAGTGGGGTTCGGGTGTATCAAGTGATGGTCTTTGGGGTGTCAGTCGAACCACATCTTTGTCGATGGGATCTGAATTCATCTCGATTTGAATGCAGCATTTTTTTAGAACATAAAATAACGACAAATAACACTTGGGGGGCGAGATAGCTCCCGGCGAGAAGAGAGAGAGAGCCGAGGAGGATGGAGAACGGGGAGAGAGTAATGTTAAACTCACGCAGTTGGACAGAATCAGGTTTGTCTCCATCCGCTCTGCTCTGCTGAACAAGGGGAGCGAAGGACACGGCTAAGATGTTTTTACTCTCCCATGTGCACTGGCCGGTCCTGGTAATCTGGGTCAGCTAGAGACAAGACAACAGGCTCACCATGAATCACAAAACAACACACAAAATACAGATACATACGCGTGTGTGTGTGTGTGTGTGTGTGTGTGTGTGTGTGTGTGTGTGTGTGTGTGTGTGTGTGTGTGTGTGTGTGTGTGTGTGTGTGTGTGTGTGGGCGTGGGTGTGCGTGTGTGTGTGGGCGTTGGTGTGCGTGTCCGTCTTGGTAGACGGCTTGGAGATGAAATGGAAGCTTTGACCTAAATTCAACTCATTTTATCATTGTTTTATGTCACAACTACTATTACTACTATTTTATGTCACAACATGATTTATTGCCAGACGGGTTACACCCATGCAAGTGATTTGTCTTCCTCTTCTGAAGGAAGACAAAACACAACGCTACAGTAAAAAAACAAACGTATACTAAAGATAAAACGTCGGTCGAATCTGCACTCCGTCCTTCTAATGGCTGCAGGGTTGGTTTTTCATCACCCGTTCAAAAGGCTTAGGACGCGTCCAAATCAGGGCCCACGGAGGCCCCCCCTTTGATCCGTCGTAGGAAAGATCCACGACTAGAGATCAAGCCGCCCGAATACCCCGACGTCTCAGGCTTCACGGGCCCGGTCGGGCCCAGGAGTCCCCGGGAAGCGGGTTTAAACAAAGTCCAGGAGTCGAGCAGCACAGCGGAGCACAGTGTGTACCAACCGACTGCTCTCCGCACGCTACGTAACCTTTCACCCGAACCCCAGGGCATCGATAACATTCCAGCATTTAACATTTTTTCGTTCACAGAAAGAGGAGAGGAAGAAATCCGAAATATATTTTGAACACCCTCTCCTGTTTCCATTTCGCCGGGCTGCAGAGTTTCACGATCTGCCGGCGTTTCAATAATGCATGAGGGTATTTCATAACCAGTCTCGCTGGCCCCGGAGCCCCTTCCACAGCGGCCCTCTGCGCAGGGCGGGCGTTGTGTGTATCGATGACTGCCGGCTTTACCGGCGTGTTATTCGAGGCCCCCCCGTCCCCCCCCGTCCCCACTTACCTGGTCCTCTATGGGCATGACCAGGACGCCTCCGATCTTAAGCAGCACTTTCATGTAGTTCTCGTGGTCCTTCTGCACGCCCGCCCCGCAGTAGATGCGGTCGTACTGGTGGCTGTCGGTGGAGATCTCCAGGCAGTTCCCCACCACGAACACGGGCTCGCAGAACTCGAACCTGGAACCGGGGAACAGAACGGCGGAATGAATAATTTAATCAAAATAATAAAAAGCGATATAAAAATAATAAAAGTGCATTCGCGCTGTGCAACCCCGGCTAAATACTTTCTCGGAAATCCTTTTTCACACGGCTAATTGGTTTAAGTGTGAGAGTTAAAAAAATTAATGTAACACATTTGGATCATTTAATTTGCAGGTCTTAATGGGAGGAGAAGCTGCAACGTTTAAAAAGGAAACAAGAAACCGACAGCCTACTCACTTGTCGAAGCTTTCGCTGTTCTTTACAAAGTCCTCCAGCTTCTCGCGGGCGTACTCCACCACATCCTTGTGGAGCTCGACCCCGTGGTTCACGCCGAAAGGCCCTTCAGAAATGCAAAACATTTCCAGAGGCTTTAGAATCAGAGCGACACCTTAAGGTGCACTTTGCTCTGGATCTTAACCTCGCAGTGTATGGGCGACCATTCAGGCCAATTCAATGCAGCGTTTGCTTGCAAAGGCCTCTGTTACGCAGAAAATTATTTCCATTGAAGAGGTTGTATCAGAGGTTATCGGTTATCCCGTCATGGAGCTCATTTCTGCATACAATAATGAAACCTTAAATGTTAAAGAAGCCAATTGAGGACTTTGGTATAGAGGTATACAACCCTCTTGTCACACTTATTGTATGTTGTACGTCCTTGCACTTAATGTACGCACCTAGACTGGACTACAGAACCATATTATCATATTTAAGACCAAAGTCTGACGAAGGTCTAGTACCAAAAGTAATTAAAACACAGAAACTAAAATGGATTGGAAAAAAAAGGCAGAAGCTATGGGCCACCTCCAGAGCTCTCCGACTCGTAGCAGAGTTGTTGTTGTCTTTCCAATCAATACTGAATACTATCAGAGGCGCACTCCAGCAGGGAGGCAAGCGTCTCTCTTCCACAAAACACCCACGCTGCCTTGGTAACATCACACCAAACACCAGTCAAACACCACCGGGGGAACCACGCCACCAAAAACATCCCCCCCCCCCCCCCCCCACCCCTCTTACGGACTTATTTTATATTTGTACGTCCTGGTACTTACTGTAGGCCCTTTATTGTATGTTGTACGTCATGGCACTTGTTGTACGCACTTATTGTGCGTTGTACGTCCTTGCAATTGAAAATAAAACTTTGTGCATTGTGTAGCATCTTGTCCTAGCTATCCTTGTTGTTTACGGGGAATGGGTTAACCTAATGCTTGTTAGTGCTTGGCACTTGTTTTATAGGAACACGACAGCTGTTTCTCTTTCTTCCTACAAATGTACGCATTGTAAGTCACGTTGGATAAAATCGTCTGCTAAATGCCTCGAATGTAACCACCACAACACCACCGCCATGGAACCTCACCATAAAAACCACCGCCACCACAACACCAACCACCACAAACAGGGACCTCCAACACCACCAACATCACCACAACACCACCACAAACAGGGACCTTCACCACCACAACAAACAGGGACCTTCACCACCACCACCACACCCCCCACCACAAACAGGGACCTTCACCACCACCACCACAAACAGGGACCTTCACCACCACCACCACCACCACACCCCCCACCACAAACAGGGACCTTCACCACCACCACCACAAACAGGGACCTTCACCACCACCACCACCACAAACAGGGACCTTCACCACCACAACAAACAGGGACCTTCACCACCACCACCACCACCACCACCACCACCACCACCACAAACAGGGACCTTCACCACCACCACCACACCCCCCACCACAAACAGGGACCTTCACCACCACAACAACACCACCACAAACAGGGACCTTCACCACCACAACACCACCACAAAAAGGGACCTCCACCACCACACCACCCACCACCACAACCAGGGACCTCCACCACCACCACCTCCAGCAGTCCCCCCCCCAGGAACCCACCTACGATGAGGCCCACCATGGTGCTGAGATACCCCGTGCCGCTGCCCAGGTTGAGGAAGGAGAGGCCGGGCTGCAGGCCCAGCGCCTCCATCACCTCCGAGTAGATGCAGGGCGCCGACAGGTGGATGTTGCCGTGCTTCCAGGCCAGGTCCTTGTAGGCGTTGTCGCGGTAGTCGTCCAGGTAGTAGTCGCCGCGGTCGATGGCGCGGAAGGCCCGCTCCACGCGCTCCGTGCGGATGTACTGCGCCTCCTTCAGGTTGTCGATGAGGTCGTCGTTGTCCTCGCCGGCGCTCACGGCCCCGCCCATGGTGGAGCCGGGTGGATGGTGGTGTAGATGTGGTGGTGGTGGTGGTGGTGGGTGGGTGTGGGTGGGGGGGGGGGTGTGTGTCTCACAAAATCATGGATCCAGGAGGGAGAGCGGAGGTGCTACTGCGGCGGAGGAAGCTCAGCCCACAGCCACGGCCTGGACATCTGGGAGGGGAGAGAGGAGAGGAGAGGGAGGAGAGGGGAGACAGGAAAGAGGGGGAAGAGAGGGGAGAAAGGGAGGAGAGGGACGAGAGGAGGAGAATTGAGAGAGGGAGGAGAGATAGGGGGAAGAAGGGAGAGAAGGGAGTGAGGGAGAGGAGAGAGGGGAGAAGAGGGAGTTCAGAGGGAGAGAGGGGAGAAAGGGAAGAGAGAGGAGAGAAGGAAGAGAAAAAGGAGAGAGGGAAAAGAAGGAGGAGAGAGGAAGGGGAGAGAAGGAAGAGAAAGAGGAGAAAGAGGAGAGAAGGAGGAGAGAGGGGAGAGAGGGAGGAGAGGGGAGAACAGGATGGAGAAGGGTCAAGTCAAGGCCCTGCGCCCACAGCGGGGTCTTCCCGCTCTAAACGCCGGCCGGGGGATTAGAGTCAGCATGCAGGCAGACTTTTTTGTCTACGAATCCGAAAGCGAGAGGAGGGGGAGAACAAAACAGCTGGCTGGGAAAATAAATGGAACTGTGTTTTTGAATTGGATTTTGCCCCGAGGACAGAAACAGCTACGAGAGAGAACAAGTCATTTTTCAGACAGCAAGAATATATATATATATATATTTGTGTTGCTCCAAGTATGTGAGCAATGGATTGTATGCATACTGTTTGATTGGGATATATGCATGTACACTGTAAGCACATAGGCCTTCACGTGTAGACCAGCTGGCCTATAGGTGTACTGGATGAACCTCGACATAAATCACTGTTGAATAGGACGCCGCCGGCTCTGGAGGAACACAGCAGGAACACGGGGAGCGGAATTAAAAATACATTAGCCTGCTTAATAATTAAGGATCGTTTAGAAGAATAAGAAATTGTTGCTCCTAGTCGGTTGCAGTGTGTGTATTCATTAAACAAACATGATCCTTTTGTTCAAAGTGCAACGGGCTTATCGTGGGAAGCAGCAGCAGCAGCTGGAGCCTTGAATGCACCCTCTCCCAGCATCTCCTCAGGCGAGCTGAGGCGACCGGAGCTGCAGCTGGAGTTAGAGTCAGCGTCGCAGCCGTTTTTCACTGGGTGCTTATCACTGGCATGCTCATGAGCCATCATCAACAGCCATCATCATTGATTCACCTTCATATTTACAGGTAATGTGGCCGTTTGTTTCATCCTAACCCCAATCTACCCAGCACCCACCCCCAGCCCTGCTCCTCACGATGATCAGGATTAGTTGCTCTGGGGGTTTCTGAGTGGAGGTTTGTTTGGCTCAAAAGCGCCCCCATCTGGCAGGTAGTGTGTATTACAAGTAAATAAATGAGTATGTCCCAGTTATGGGCCCTTCGGTATACTTCAAGTGTAATCACATTTGCAATGGATATCCAGACAAATGCAGAACAACGTTTGGGGATAAGTCCATTAGGGAAGGCCAAAAGCCGTGAGGTAGCTCCAACTTCTATACAGCGCAATCAAATCAACTATTTTCACCCGTCTCTGCACCAAGAAACGCAGAATTTGAATTATTACTTTGTTTAAAGTTAGGTGAGACGGAATAATCTTCTCTGCATAACAGAGTACAAGACTGTTGGCTGACATCTTCGCAGGCGAAAGACGCACATCCACAAGGTAAATAGAGCGATGAACGTATATGCCGCCTGCAATATGCATCCAATCATACAGAAAATGGAGTCTAGTCACAACCTCTCTCCAGACTCCATCCCTCTGAAAACGAGTCTGACGGGGAATGGCTCACCGGCAGTCTGCTCAAACTGAGCACACTAATTGCTCAGGTTGGAGCCAACTTGTTTGTGAAAACACCCTAATCAGGCAGCCTTACCGCCAGTTCCCAGAAACACAACCCATGCCAACAACAACACATGCTCTCTCTAGTAATATAACCAGCTATGACAGTCTCTGACCACCTCTGCCCTACTTTGCTCCATCAGCTACATGTGAGCTGAATGCTAGCTGAATGCGGGGTCATCCCTACGTACCCCAGGTCCTATGTTCCCCGGGTGCGAAGGGTTAGGGTCAGGTTTAGGGTTAGGGTTAGGGTTGAGGGTTAACCCTTAACCTTACCCTAACCCTTACCCTCTCCTCCGATAACCAATCGGAGGAGAGCCATTCTAACCAATCACAGGCGAATCAGAGGAGAAAAAGGCGTTACTTGCCCCTACCATCCTACGAAAAAATGATTTGCTCGCCGGATCCTATGTTCCCTGGTCACATAGAAAGCGGGGAACATAGGACCCGGGGAACATAGGACCCGGGGAACATAGGACCCGGGGAACAAAGATACGCTCCCCTGAATGCTAGCTAATGGAGTTCAGCTTACAGCCTGGTGATAACCAGTGTAAACAACAGCCTTGTTCACTAAGCATATTGAATAGAAACGTGTTGACTGTGTCCCCCAATCGGTTAGAGTCTACATAATTCACCTTTCCTCTGTTTCTATGGGTGGATCCGTCTGCAAGCAGCTACAGTCAACCATGGGAACTGCCACCCAAATAAATCATTCTAAACTTAATTCAGCACTTGGTGACTAAAGCCTTCTGCCTCAACTCCGAAAATAGACAATAGACTGCAAAACAAAATGAGAATCGCCATTACAAGTAACATCTCTGCCAATAAAGTAAATAACAGTTTCTAGCTGTATATATTTATAGCTGTATTCCGCCTTAACCCAAAAACACAACAAACTCTAATCCTCTTCGATGTATAGTTGATAGGAAAACGGATGTTTGAAGGTTTTTCGCATGGTTCTTTTTATGCAAGGCTGGGGTCCCTCTGGTCTACTCTGCGGTCCGAACCCGTGTGGCCATACTGTACAGTGACATCTGTACACTGGTGTCCGTGAGGGCCGCACAGACGTTGAGGTGAACAGACCGTGCACCATCGCTGCCCTTGGAAGGCCCGTCCGCCTGCCAGCATCGGTTAGCGGGGGCTGACTTCAGCCTGATGAGGTGAGGAGAGTGAGGGGAACAGTTTGTCTGTGCAGCCCTTTACTGCAGCGACTGATGAGGAAGCATTTAAGGGGATTTTCACTGAGTTCTAGCTGTGAAACCATGCATGACATAACAGGTCTGATGTAACCTGGAGGGCAGGGCCGGCAGTTGACAGGGGTTGGACTCGGCTGAACCTGAGGTGAATACGTATGGTAGCGAAACACAGTTTCTGTCGTGTTTTATTGGGCATTTTGTAAATCCTTTGAAACGTAAACCGGACCGGAACTGGGAACTGAAAGGGGGGCTGGTTGTAGTCCTTTCACTTGGTTCTAGCCCTACCATTGAGACGGAGAACCGAGCGAAAGACTACAAGCGTCAAGCGGCCCCCTAGTTAGTGTTTTGTTTTGCAGGATCACTACTAGTTGTAATTATATAAAGGTAAAGGTCCAGATGCTTGAAACTAGAGAAGGATATTGCATAGAAGCAAAAGTTTAGGCCAGCAATGATGGAACAACTAAAACTACTGTAGTTATTGTTTGTAAATCGGATCTGGTAAAATTATCTGGTAAAAGTAAATAAATATATTCCTGCCAGAAATATAGGCCTGGGGTTTTCTCTTGGAGAGGAGCTCTACTTTTTCCAAGTTTCCAATGAATAACTAGCTCTGTTCCGGCCAGTGGAGCAATCGTTTCTGCAGTACATAACAGCAACAACGTCACCCCTGTCTCCAAGTGTTTTGGTTTGAGGATGGTTTGGCACACCATGTGCAAAGTTTAAAACACTCACCGAGACCAACTTCACACTTAGCTTATCTCAGACCTCTTAATCAACCACCTACTCGCTCTGATTAATCCACTGCAGAGTTGAATGGCAGCATGGATACAGAAAGAGATTCAGGGAGACAGCCAAAGGTAGAGAAGAGGTAAAGAACCAGACAGCAGCAGGAAAACGCAGTAGTGGAATGAGGGAAGAATGAAGGGTAGCATTGAGGGGACAGACAGGGAGATAATGGAGGCAGCGACGATAAGAAGTTAAGGCTGCGTGCCCTGGCCTCGTGCCATTCTAAATAAAGGAGAAAGTATTTGCCCAAAAATTTGGGATAACATTATATTGTTCTCATACGGTTAGCTAACATAGAATAACGTAAATGAATAATGAGTTGTTGTTTCCTTTTTCAATGAATGACAAGAATGCTTACTTAAGGTGGGAATAAGAAGTGTCCCTCACTCCTTAATAATAAGATTTCGCTTAATACCTACTTTATTTTATTTGTATTATTTTGATCTATGCTGCTACTTCTTTTTTACATATTTTTCTTTGTACTTATCTTTGTCTTGTATTATTGCTGCTATGTGGCTGTTAAGGAACCAAGCCTAATAATTGTACTCTTCTGTACTTGTACGTTAAGATGTAATAAAAGTAATTCGGATCCTGATCCTGATAATTCACCCATGGTATCAGACGGTCTATGGATGGATACTACTTTGGAAGGAGCAAGTGTTGCACATGTATGACATGTGCAACCGATTTTGGAACGGAGCCCAGGTTTCAACCCGGTGCACCTGTTAGCTGACGAGTCCTAGATCATGTTGCCAATCGAAGGCTGGAATTCCATAACAACACGATATGCGGACATGGGGACAATGGGCCTACCTACATGTGTTACGCATGGACACGAATGGATACGAAGCTGATAATCGTTTAGGGTGCATTGTTGTATACGTTTGTTTCTCACTAATTGATTCGTGGTAAGATCTAAGATCCAAAGTTGGTGTAAGCAGTGATCGCGTTGCTCTGTGCAGTGTGCATGACCCTTGTTGTCTTTCACAGCAAGGCCCGCCCCCCTTTGATGACCGACATATTCCTTAGCCAATCATGTCATCAGCTGATCATGTGCCACAGTTGCCACACAGAGTCTGTCCTTTCGACCAATCACCGTGCGAAAGAGCTGCTTCACGTTGCGTGTGACGCTCGGAACAAAACAAAAACATTGTTTTCATGAAACATTGTCTGATATATTTCCCTTCTCTGTGAATAATGTGTCGTTTAAACGTCCGTGCCAGACGGATCCACGGTGATCATGTCGATCAAGCCACCACACTGTGCGCGTAAAACACAACACTGGCGCACCGTTAACACTTATTTCCGCTCTTCCACCAAAAAGAGCAGTGCGATTGACCTCAATCTTTAATCGAGGCTCGTCCATCTTCAAACGTGTGACGAAACTTCAGTGTGTTAATGTGGTCCGGGGTCTCAGTCTCCCCCCCACACTTACACACACACCGTGGTTCTCCTTCACCACCACCGACGCTTCGCTGCTTGTAAACAATCGCTCCCCAGTTTGCTCGGTCGTCAGGTTTACGCACTAAACATTTTGCTGGTGGGCCATGCATGTGCCATAAGAACCATGGACTAGGGCAGGGCTCGTCCCGGGACCTTCTGACAGTTTAGAAGCAAGAACGCGGATGGGTTCAGTCTAATGAGCGGTCTGAGTGAGCGGCTAGGCGCCTAGCCGCGTTGGGCCTGAGTGCGCCACCGTCCACCGCACAGACAAAGCGGGTTAGATAATCAGCTCTGCTGCTCCCCCGGACGGCGATCACAGCGAAGAGAGCCGCTCTCCTCCGGTGGTTTCTGCTCTGACTTTGCACGATCACAGTGGATGAATCCTCAACGTAAAGACGTGCGATCACAAAAAATAAACTAACAACTAAAAGTGGAAACACTCACCGTTCCGCGTTGGTTCAACTCCCCTTGACTGACGGACGCACTTGGAAGGAAATGTTTGGTTTGCGTGTCGGATGCGTTCAGCAGCGAGCTGGTGTAAGTGATCTAGGCCTGGCTATAGATAGCGGATTAGTTCTTTAACTTACATCGCTCGTTAGGTGGACGTCTAGGACACCGACGACCTAGTTGTTCTTTCTTATTTTTTTTCCACGCAGGAGAACATAACAGCTGAGAGGATGTAAACACAGATCACGTGGTCTGCAGTTTTAGTTAGGGGCGTGCTGTTGCCGACACTGTTTGTCCGTCCGTCTGTCCCTACCCTTACCAATAATGTAATCGGGATTGGGACACACACACACACACACACACACACACACACACACACACACACACACACACACACACACACACACACACACACACACACACACACACACACATCCAAGTTGCCTCAAGTAAGGCATTGGAATAATATGGTGAGGAAGAAACTGCCATGCATGGAAGCTTGTGTCCTTGGGATCAAAATACCAACCACTATGAAGCGAGAGGCAGGGCCCACTCCAGCTATTCGCCTGGGCTCGCGTTGATCGAATCACACCTTAGCAAACAGCCTTACTAAAGGAGGTGGGTATTTAAGAGCCGCATCCAGAACACTACTAATCTGTGTCAAGGTAAGGCTTCATCATGAAGGTTTATTGGTGCTCATTTGAGTTCCCACTTTTATTTTATCAAGTCTTATTTTATTCAAACAAGTACTTGATTGAGCCAACAAGATAGGTGAGCGACGATGTTTTGTGTTGGGGTAATTTAAAAATATATTTAGAAATCCCTTATGTTGTGAATGAAGAAGCAACAAGCACTTTTTTTTCCTTGATCATTTCCCCCTGTTTAGTTCATTGTGCACGTTGTGCAGTCTGAATTCTAACCGCTAGGTGGCGGTAACGCCTAAAAAAAGTGTCGATGTGGAGGTTTGGTTAAAAAACGTCAACTGGGATCTTAATAGAGTAAATAAAACGGCATACAAACGTTTGAAAAGTTTATTTCTACCATACACAAACTGTACAACACACCGCATATCTGCTTAATATGAAATAGTAAAAGTAATAGGAAGTTTCAATTTACAAACTACTTCAACTGAAAAATCATTACAATTTATTGTAAAAGGAAAGCAAATACGGTACACTTTGATATCTTACTAATTTCATTCCACAAAAAAAAAACAATTTCACATTACAAAACATCAAATACTACCAGGGAAAAATAAATATTATTCACAAAACTTCCTGAGCAAACAATGTGTAGTATTGGAATTAAATATTATAACTTCTAAATAAATTATTATAGCCGTACTATTAAATAATAAATCGTTTAAAGATCAATGAATATTTGGATTAAATAGCCTACAGGGTCATACATTTTCTATAATTTGGCTCTTTTGCTGTTACATTATTTTTGTCAAAATAGATGTCTGATTTTGTTTGCATTAATAGGACGCGTTGCTTGAACAAATAAAATTGGTCGGACTTTTACCGCTTTCAGAAAGACATGAATACAGTTATAGCTGTAACTGCAATGGAATTGATTTACCTGTCTATAAAACGAAATTAACAGTGCAGGTAATGCAAACAACTAAAAAGCCATGATTCCATAAGCCTGAATGTGTTTAGTTTGTCATATAAATGAGACTTTACATTGAAGATTGAGATCTGATCTTAGGTCTTTATGGATGGAATCTCTAAACATCTTGCTCTAGGAAATACAGGAATGTTTTAATGTAAGACATACTCAAATGGAAAGGCCTATAAGCATTAGAAAAAAATCAATAGTAACAAATTAACAAACATCACAACTGAAATACTTCGTCATAGCTGTTTGTCAGATGGTGTTTTTCGATCATTCCCACCAGTTTTTTTCTCCATGCATACCAAAGTTCAAATTAACATATCTATCTCGATTCGGATGTTTTGCAAACAGCTACTGAAACGATGGAATTCAAACAGTCATTAGAAATAGTTCCTCCTTTTGAAAGTAATCATACTGTATAATAAATTAGACACCATCCACGTAATACTGTGACTGTCCTACCACAAAACATATTACTGTATACCTTTATTGATTCATATACATTTAGGCACATACTGTATGCACACTACTTCGGTGTGTGTGCACAGAAGGCAGTTTAATATTTATATATTTCAAGAAACGGAAAGACATCTTTACAAAGTGGGTTTTCCAAGTGCCGTCCGCCTGCACTCTTTTTGTGGCATAAACTGCAAAGTTGACTGTGCTGTTCAGGTCGTCTGAAGGACATCGAACAATGATTTATTTACTTGGTGCCCTCTCTTCCTGTGAGGCGTTGGCCTTCCACATTGCTGGAACATGGGGTACACAATACATACAGTACAAGTGCAATTGCATTTTCTTGATCTCAGAGTTCACTTTGCTTTACCATACATTCAGTTTTCAGCAAAGAATAAAAAAAAAAAAGCAAAAGCAAGTGTTAAACGTGATTTTGGTAGCTTTGTACTTTTTAGGTGGAGGGTGTGGGGCGGGGGGGGGGGGGGGGGGATGTCTGAAAATAAGATCCTCAACACTAGATGGCGAAAGTAAACCGTGATTGAAAATTGGAATGTGCTTCGATGTAATTTTACAATGTGCAGAAAGTCAACCGATTTGTCAATATCAACCATTTTACAATTATATAAATAAATAGAAATCGAAGAAAAAATAAATACAATGGCGAACAAATATAATAAATAGCAATAATATAATAAGTATGACGTGAATCACGGATAGAATTTAAAATCAAGCAAACCATACAAAATAATTAAGTGCAAGAGAAGGTTTTTTTTTTTTTCAAAATCTCACCGGGAAATAAACATATCAAGAGAGGGGGACGCAACAAACAGCGAAAGCATTAGGAATCTGGCTGGTCCTTTTTTTCTCAGTGCAGTGTACTTATCCTGTGGAAACGCTGAACATTTCCAAAAAAATATAAAAAGCCTTGTGGTATAGATGGAGCCCAGCCAGGCCGCGCTGTTCAGTGAAATGGAGGGCCATTATTCCAAGTCAAAGGAGCCTCTTGGAAACCCCACAGCTCAGACGTGAATGCCCTTAATAGCCTGTTTAATGTTATCCAAGAGCACCTTGCACTCCGGGGAGTACTCATGTTCCGAGTTGTTGTACATGTCAGTTAGTGTGTTCACATAGGCTTCGAAATTATGCTCGCTGATGGGGCCCTGCGACAAAAACAACAACAACAGATAAATGAGTACAAAACATTGACAAGTGATGGTGAAAAGGTTTAATTTTTGGGGGGTTTTGGGGTGTCGTGCGGGCGGCGCCGTACCATTTGGGGCAGTTGGATGTCGGTGAGGCTGTTGATTAGCGTCTGGCTGAGACGTGCTAGCTCCTTCAGCAGGCTGTCGTTGTGCTGCTCGATCATCTTGTTCTCCTCCTCGATGGTCTTCAGGTTGCACTCCATCGACGAGATCTGCTTTCGGAGGGGAAGTAACGTGGCTCGTCAAATTGGGGAAGCTGATGAAGCGATTGGTTCTGTGTGTTTCTCTCTACAATCGAAGGAATTAGAAACATGCTATGGAAAAATACTGTTGACTACGATGTATTGAAAAATGTATCTCAACAACTGTCTGTCTTTTACTGACGCATGATTGGTCGAGTGGACCAGCCACAAGCTTTACAGCTGAGCCTATAAGCTCATAAATATATCGTAACCAAGGTGAGGTTTGGGTGAAGCTTTCAGTGCAGGCTTGCTGTAGCGGTTCAAGAATAAAATCCAATTGTGTCTCAAGGCCTAGTGCCACGGAGTAAATAGTTACCTGGGTTTGGAGCTGCATCATGTCCTCCTCTATCTTCAGATTGGATTCATTCAGCTCTTTAATTTCATGATCCAAATGTTGTACATCCTCCCGGTTCTCAACACCTGAGTGAAAACACACATCCCAGTTCTAATTATGTGCAAACTGGTAATTACTATGTGTTCAGAGAGTGAATGTGAGATGATTCAATAAACATTTCAGTTAAGCGAAAAGGCTTTCGGTTTCCTGTGTATACATATCTATAAACATATATTTACGTGTATTTTTTATAAATGATGTTTCATAAAAACTGCTTACCGCTACTGGCTTTTAGTTTGATAGTCATCATCTCCTCTCCAGACTGCTTCTTCTTGATACTCTGTGCGTTCAACGGGCAGCCAGACAAGCTAACACACACAAAAACACAACACAGCAGAGATCAGACCCAGGGAAACACGCCAAGCAGACAAACGTACACGTCTAAATGAAACAGTTGAACGTGAAGTGAAATGTCTCTATTGTTTGGAATGCAAAAAAAAACGTCAACTGTCAGTATTTGTTTGTGGAGACAGGACAAAGGGGACCTCACCTTCTGTGAGTGACAAAAACATTATTGGCATGTCCGAGGCCATTGCAGCCGGGCAAGGGACAATGGGGCAGTTCTTGCTTATTTGCCTTCCACGGAAAGGGTAGTCCGTTCATAGAGGACTCCTTCTGCCTCTTGGCAGCGAGGGGGCAACTGCCTGCACTTCGGTGTGAGGTGTATTTCCCTGATATATGGCCCTGTCCGTCACAGCCAATTACGGGGCACCTATCAGATAGATAAAGAGGTCAGAGTGGGGCTCATGTCGCTCGTTACGCTTGCACACAGAAACAGAGCGTCAGGCGCCGCTTTTCAAACGTACCGCATGTCGAGCTATTTGTCATCAGATACCTTAGCTTTCATATTAGCATATCCTGCAGCATGTTTTAGCACTGGATATATAATTCTATACAAACACTGAATATGGGTTCCACATGCCGACAGGGTAAAGCACATACATTTCATCACATCAGTCATAATCCCAGAATTTAAAACAATATTTAAAAAAACGGGTATATATTCGAATGCAATTATTGTCATCGTTTATTAAAGAAATTAATAAAAAACAAGCTCACTATATAACTAGACAAGAAGATTTGTTTGACCATTATGTTGATTAATCCAACCAAATGCTGATTAAAAAGCAAGTCCCCCTAAACTAGAAATTTACTCCATTAATCATGTAAGCTTTAAGTTACGGCTGATCCACTAAAACTTCAGAACAGGCAAATGCTCAGTTAAGTGCATGAAATGTTATTAATGTGTGTGAGTTCCACTGCATGTGCGTGCGCGTGTGCGTGCGTGCGAGCACGTTTCAATGCATTAAAAATTGCATTACTGTTTGTGGCGCAAACGCGTGAGTGCGTGTTCTTAACAGAATATCATTCAGAGGGCTCACGCCACAGCCCTGGTCTGTGTGTGTGGTTTGCCGCAGGTCAGTAATGGACATGAATTACACATAATTGACATGTAATCCCAGCGTGTGAAAGAATGTGATGGCTTTTCTTTTTTTTTTTACCGTTCCCGGCCCCATTCCCTCTTATTGATAAAGGTGAAGGTTCACCTGAGATGCTACACACTACAAACACACTCACACTCACACACACACACACACATGCACAATTGCACACGCACACACAAGCTCACACAGACACACACACGCACACACACACGCACGCACGCACAAACACACACACACACACGCACACACACGCACACACACAGACACACACACACACACACACACACACACACCCACCCCCCACACACACACACACACACACACACACACACACACCCTCTGCACAGAGTGCAGTGGCGGCAGCGAAAAAGCCTGTTTCAGCCGATTTTTTGTGTTGTTTTGTTTTAGTTACTCAACAAAGCCAACGCACTTAGAGGAGCGAACAACACGGCCGCCATTACTGCCACGCAGCGCGGCTAGGTCACCTGGTGGAAGGCACTAGAACAATACCAGAGTATGATCCATATATGGAGCTGCCATGTACAGCAATCTGCCCCCCTTCCCCTCTGGGGTCTGTGAAACACACTGCATCTATTCTTGTCTAATTCCTAAGCTCACCCCCGCCATTGCATTAGTAATTACAAAGGAAAAAAAACGATAATAAATAAATAATATAATGCCCAGATGTATACTGTTCATAAACAACAGCTTATAGGTTGGACTGGATTTAGGCAAAAACATCAATTCTATTATTTATATATTTATATATATCTATGTGCGGGTTTGTTTGTCGCCGAAACAACTGTGCACTGAGAACAGTTAAGCTTTGACTACAGTGAGCGGAGTGGAGCAGTTCCACGCTTTCTTAATATAATTACCAAGAAAGCCCTCATCACAGAGTGCCAGATATCCCTATCTGGCAGTCGGCGCAGCACACAAACCTGAAAAATCCCCCTCTAAACATGTGGCTAATCCTTGTAAAATAATTCACTAATGTTACAACAACAGAAATATCATTCCCTTTGTTCAACTTAAAAGCTCATTGATATAATGCCCTTTTGCGCGCAACAGTGACAGTTTGTTGTGTGTGTTATTTTTTTCTTCGATTGTTTGACATTCAATCGTTTAAAAGCCGAAATACAGGATTCCCTGAAGGCCAATGTGTGGGACATCTTACTTCATCTCCTGCTCCTCCTTCTCCTCCTTGTTTGGCGTGAGCTTCAGACCTCCTTTCCTGGCCCGCGGACATCCTGACAAACTAGGAGAGAAAACAAAAGCAAAGAGCAAAAACACAAACACGTTTACAACCACTCTTACTAAGACTACTGAATAATGTCATTAAGAGGAAAAACAAGAACGAAAAGCAAAACTCACACATTTACAACCACTCTTACTGGGACTACTGAATAATGTCATGAAGAGAAAAAACAAGAACAAAAAGCAAAACTCAAACACATTTACCCCCACTCTTACTAGGACTACTGAATAATGGTATTAAGTAACCTTTCTCCTCTATAATCCGAATCAATCCGAATCCGAATAAACAATTGCTTTTATTCCATCTTATTCTACAAGCACACAAGAGTACAATTCTTAGGCTTGGTTCCTCAACAGCCATATACACCTCTGTGTGTATATACACCTCTATAGATGCTGATCTGAATGCTACCTAAACATGTCTTGGTTATTATTAATGCCGTTCTAATCGTGTGTTTGTTAACTCTATAGCAGATCGTGTTACACTGATGAACGCTATGAATGAAACCCAGCTATGTAAATAAATGATGCAACACACTGTATGTACTCTTGAACAGATCACAATGTATGCTCAGCAGTGGCGATCTTCCCTCTCTCTCTTTCTCTCGCCCTCTCTATTGTGATTGGAAAGGCTTTACCTTCTGTGGGAGGCGTAGTTCCCAGTCACATGACCCGATCCGTCGCAGCCAGGTGTTGGGCACCTGCAGGGAGAGAGACATAGGTGTCAGGTCACTCTCTCTCTCTCTCTCTCTCTCTCCCTTCTCTCTCTCTCTCTCTCTCTCTCTCTCTCTCTCTCTCTCTCTCTCTCTCTCTCTCTCTATTATTGTGAGGCTCTCTCTCTCTTTATTATCGTCAGGATTGGGAGCATCTGATTGAAGAGAACATCAATAACCAAGATGTCCTCAATGTTACCATTGAGCAAATGGCCGGTCACAATGATGATGAATACACATGGGGACACACAATCCATACACAGTATACACAACACACAACGCAACACAACAGGGACACCTACTCACGACCCAAAGTGGAAACAAAAAACGAGGACCACAACACAAAACACAAAGGGAGCCGGGGTTTGGAAGCGAGAGCCGATCTTTGTGTGGACGATGTGCGTTCAGCCCCGGAATACATACTTTAATTCCTGAGAGTTGGCTGCCATCAGTGACTTGAGCGTCTTGTCAGCCAGGGGACAACCAGACACGCTGACGGGGGATAAAGAGCTCAGTCATCTCAGTGCACTCTTTGATCAGAGCACAATGCAAACGCACACTCGGGCTATTCCCATACAATACACACCGCCTTGCCTGTTTTTCCTGCTTGTTTATTCAACCGATTTAGCACCACAACCCCCCCAACCCCCCCCCCCCCCCCACCCTACATCACCCCCTTACTCTTCATACAGTAGCGCTCTGAGTCACCAATAATACCATGATGATGCCGTAAGGGGATATCATCGTTATTTATTATTTCAAAGCACTATTAATCTCACGCTGACAAAGTCAAACGTGTAGCTCTGCTCTCGTGCTTGGTGTGTGTTAACGAACGAGGCCGATTGGTTAATAGTGCGGGTGATGCGTACCTTCGGTGGGAGGCGTAGTTCCCTGTGACGTGGCCGCTGCCGTCGCAGCCCGGGGTGGGGCAGCTGAGGAGAACACACAGGGCTTCAGTGGGGGGGTCGCGCTGCACATGGAGCAGAGACGCTGGGTGTATGGGTGGGGTCGGTATTGTCGACCAGAGACCGTCTCGTGGACGCGGAGGTTAGAGTTAGTACGGCCAGAAACTTAGTAGAAAGTGATGGGACTGATCGACGTTCAGGCTAGTACAGTTAGTCTACGAGTTATAGGAATCGGTCTGATGATCGACAAACCACTCTGTGGCGTCTTACGCCCTTGCACTTAATGTACGCACTTATTGTGTGTTGTACGTCCTGGGACTTAATGTACGCACTTATGGTATGTTGTACGTCCTGGCACTTAAAAGTAGTACTTAGCATTGTGTAGCATCTTATCCTAGCTAGCTTTGCTATACAGGTAATGGGTTAACCTAACCATTGAAAGTGCTTGGCACTCGGTTCTATGAACATCCTCAATGTACCGACAGCGATATATTGTTTCTCTTTCTTCTGACAAATGTGCTTATAGTGAGTCGCTTTGGATAAAAGCGTCTGGTAAATGCCCTGAATGTTAATGTAACTTTACCTTGTGAAAACTACAGAATCCAACTTCTTTTGGGATTATCTAAAATATACGAGATAGATCTAGATCTATTCAAACCGTGTTTATTAAGTAAATGCCAATGCAACAGCTTTTTTCTACACCTACGTTGAAATATGTATGAAAGAAGTGAATCTGGGACGGACACTACAAAACGCTCTGCCCTTTCATATTGAACTCGGTTCAGTGAGAGAGAAAAACCCCATTTCAATAGATGTGTTTGCGTTGCGGTTGCAGTTTCCTAGGGAGATCATGCAGTCTAGTGACTAGAAGGCTGAAGAGTTTATAAGCTTGTACCGGACATACAGGCAAAAACTCACTTTCACAAAGATACAAATCTTCTCCACATGAACCTGCAGACATACCGTATCACAGTGATATATAAATAGATATATATATCACAGAGAGAAACGCTAGCTAATAACAGAGTGTGCGTGGTGGGCCAGTAGGTTTCATCTGCATCGTACAGTTCATTGGTATTAGACCTTTTTATCCAATAGGAGGGCTGATCTGGAATTACACTTTTGTTATTAATACCGCTCACCATCTGTCCAATGACCTTTTTTCTTTAAAGGGGAAAACTTTGCGTTAGGCACACATGACTGCTTCAAGATGCCCTCAAGACGGGCCCACCTCCCCTTTAAATAAACCAAACCAGCCCCCGCCCCCCCCCCCTCCCCCCCCGAGCTGCCCCTGGCCCCCCCGCGGTGATCCTGACAGCACAATGTACCTCATTAGCTCCTTCTTAGCGTCCCGTAATAGCAGCTTGTTTTTGGGGCTGTTCAACCCGCCGTCGCCGTGGTGATAGTGTTGCTCCTCCAGGGTCATGTCGTCAAAGTTATCCGGCTGGTGATCAAAACAAACGCACACCCTCATGTGTGAATACATGTCCATGTATCAATACGTATTCACGGGTCAATAATACATGTCCCCTTCAGAACTTTCACATAAAATTGTGTAAAAAAAAAAAAAAAGGAAAAGTGGAGATTTCACAATGATCTGCTTTGACCTGAGGGTTAGTAACCAATGGAAAGCACTTAATGCTCTTTAAAGACAACCCACCCCCCTCCCCCAACACAGACACGCACACACACAGCCCCCCACACACACACACACACACACACCTCCCCCCCGAGGATATGGAGCAGAGACTGAGAGTGATAATACTTAAAGATCCTGATAGTGTGGGCCAGACTACCCATCGTTTATACTCATACCTAATCTGAGCCCTCGCTGTGTGTGTGTGTGTGTGTGCCATGTATAGTCACGCCGTTCACATTGACTTTTGTCAGAGACGGTGTGCTCTGTGTCGGGGTGCCAGATGTTGGGAGGCTGGGAAAGAGGTCACATGTGTTGTTTGGCCTGTTTCGATGTCATAAAGACAAAAGGAGGCGGGACACTTGTGGGAAAAAAAGCAGCAGTGCAATGAAATGCAATCTAATATATAAAAAAAACCTACAACTGAAGGCTATAGAAATAATCTTCTGAAAACATAAACCAGATTAGTGTTGTCTCGGACCCTCCGGGCAAGACATTGTAAAGAGAGCAGATTAGCCTTGTTCTGATGCAAGTGTGTCGTATGTTTGATGAGAGATGAACAACTCTTAATAGAGACTCCAGTGTTCTCTCTGTCTGTGATGCTTTTCCTCCCAGAATTCTTAGACATATTAATAGATTTATTTATTTGCGTCATAAATGCTCTCTAGGAATACCGGTTTAGATGTCTTTTGAGTTCAAAGACGCAACTTATCACACCCCTCAATGGAGAAAGTTGTTAAAGTCATGGAAAAAACGTATCTGGTGTCTCATGACTCAAATATTTTAGCAGCGTGCTCTGAAACAGCGTCATTAAGGTCACAAAACAACAACCTCTTCCTTTCTGCATTTCTACAGATTTCCAGTTTCTCGGAAGTCCATCACTATGACAAAAATGAACGAACGATTTTCTGTTACTATTTAACGCAGAGGTCTTCAACAGGGGGTCCGCGACCCCTAGGGGGTCCGCAGAAGTACTTCAGGGGGGGTCGCGAAAGTTTTGGTTGATTAGACTTTGTTTTTATATTCCCCCCGCAATTTTTTTCCACAAATTGAAATTTTTGAAATGCACATTAACATGAATCCAATACACTAGCCACGATTACATGGACACTTTTGATTCGATTTCTAATCAGAATAGCTCTATTCCTATCATGCGATCCGAATGTACTATATATATGTCATTTACAAAAGTGGTAAGCATACGTTCGTACGTACGTACGGTCTCTCGCGGTCTTTCTAATGAAAGCCCAGCAGGAGAGAGCTTTTCTCTGCCTGCTCCTTCAATTACGAAGAAGGACAGCACAGCGACGTAAGTTTCTCGTCCGGTCTTTAAATCTACCCCCCCCCTCCGCCACAAACAATACGTATTTGGATGAGAGTGCGCAGCCAAGACTGTTGGGAGAGAGAGAGTGCTGTTATGTAAGGGATAATGAACAGAACGCCGGTCAGAATTGCATTTATGCATGATTACATGCAACTGACAGACATTGTCAGTTGCATGTATCAGGTATCAGTTTATTACGTTATGCTATGTTTATGAATGGCAGTGGCATGGTCACCCTACTCACTGTACGTTGCACATGTTTAAAATGAAAACATGAATATATGAACCTGTGTATTATTTGAATATCTTAGTATTGAATGCAAAATAACAAGGTACATTTATACATGACACTATAGGACCAGTTTAATATAAAACACAATTTTACACAATATATAAGTAGGGGGTCCCCGCTCCATCTCTCCATCAGTTTGGGGGTCCTTGGCCTGGTAAACGTTGAAGACCCCTTGACGGTTTACTTTGGGTCTCAAACTTTCTAAAACCCAACGTTTAAACGACTGCGTCGCCGCGCCGTCGTTGCTCCCCTGCTGCCCTGTGACCGGTCAGTGTTTTTTCGAGGCGTATTGGCCGTGTCTCCACCCTCACCTCCTTGTCGTGCATGAGCGTGACTTTGCTGAAGTTCATGGGGATGCGGCTCTCCCAGCCGTCGCGCTCGCACAGGGAGCGGTAGAAGGCCGGGTTGATCAGCAGGCTGCCGCCCTTGGCCATCGACGACTCGATGGGGTGGAGGTGAGGGGGATGGGCGAGAGGAAGAGAGGGAGGAGGGGGAGGAGGAGGAGGAGGAGGGGGAGGAGGGGGAGGGTGAGGAGGGGGATGAGGATGAGCCAGAGGATCCTCGCCAGGCACCTTGGTCCGGGCCGGCCCGACGAGCTCCTTGCCTCGCTTCATGCTCAGGTCCAGGGTGCCGTTCTCGTCCACCTCGATGAGCAGGTCCTGTACGTGAGGAGAGCGAGGGGGGAGGGGTCGGTCAGGATGGAAGACCTACTCCATCACGGGTGGCATAGCCAGTGTGTGACTCTCCACCAAAACAAGCGGATTAGAAGAAATGTGTTTTTAATGCCTTTAATTAATACGGCAATGACGGCATGATAATTGCACACAAAGCACACAACTTTTGGTCTATAAACGTGAGTCATGAGTTTAATAATAAAACAACCCCCCCAACCCCCCTTGTTTTCTTTTGAATAAGAAATGCCGTGATTAACACACGCCGCGGCATAACACTAAGCCAGCGATAATTCGGTTGGAATAAAAAATGGCTGGTGTATAGTTTTTTTTGGCCACTGACAGCTGTGTTGTGTGTTTTCTAGGACACACAACCAAGATGGCAGCTGTGGGGAGGGGAGCCGGGGGGAGGGGTTGGCTGGTTTTAGGTCATCGTTATTACAACAAAAATTTAAAAAGCTTAACGTAGCATAAGTTTGCTTGTTGACAGCTGCGGCATGTGTGCTCCGAGTAACGCACTGACGGACCAGAGGATGGCGAACACCGAGGGGTTTTATAGTATTAACGGGGAAAAGTTTTACCTTATTAAAAAAAAAAATCCCTTTCTATGAGACCAATTACTCAACACATTCGTATAATTAAAGCCTATACATATTTTTCGCAACAAAAGGGGACCTTTCAAATTAATTAAAGGGGATAATTTCCACGGGCATCACATGCTGCTGTCCACTGTAATTATCCGGCTGTTTGATGATGTGTGTACCTAATCAAAATAACATCAGTGTGGAAAACTACAGGGCCGTGAAACAGCAGTTGTCTTCTCTCTGTATTATCTGTTAATAATCACTCACTCAATGTGTTTCGGCTGAAAAGAACACCAACGAAAACACGTATTACAGGTCCCCACAGAGGACTAAGTGCACCTGCCGTCCGACGTTGTATGTCTGATCGAAGACGACACCTTATAAACGCAAGAGCGAGGAGGTGATAATGCACTCAAAGAAGTATGGGCACAACCCTAATAAAGAAAGCCTCTTCCCTCAAGTACTACAGTATGCGCATCCCTCCTGGGAAAACTAAGCTGCACTTAAAGAAGTACAAGTTCAACCCTAAAAAAGGAAGCCTCTTCCCTACAGTACGAGCGTCTATTCAAGAAAAGTAGGCTGCAATAGAAGAAGTACAGGTTCAACCCTAAAAAAGAAAGGCTCTTCCCTACTGTACGAGCGTATCTCCAAGAAAATTAGGCTGCACTCAAAGAATTAGGGGTTCAACCCTAAAAAATAAAGACTCTTCCCTACAGTGCATGCATCTCTCCAGGAAAACTAAGCTGTCCACAGAGAGCAGATGATGATGAAGTTGCTCACACTGTTTAATTCATACAGTGGGCTGGTACCTGGTACCGGGCCACATTCTCAGCTCACCAAGCTGCTGAAAGGGAGACATTTCTGTGTTGTTGTGTAGGTGTGGACCCTTGAATCATCCGCGAGACTGGGTGTATATATATCCCAGGGATTGACATTTGAATTGAAGCACGGAGAGAGAAAAAAATAACAAAGTTTAAAGACAATAGCATGTCGAGATAATGCGATGAGATATCCCGATGAGCGGGGGTTTTAGAGTTGTAATCCAAAGCACACATTTTTTGAAAACGCAGAGAGAAAAAAGATTTGTAGGGTTTGTGGTTTTGGGTTGTTTTTGTGTGTTGTGTGCGTGTTTGAATTGAAGAGCAGAGTTGAATTCACATTAATTTATCTGATTAGTTTAATCCATTGAAAAGCCTTTGCAGACTCTGCCCGACTAGGCACACACAACCCGTGTTGGATCATTTAACTTAGCGAGATATCCCCTGCCATCTGTAAAACACAAGAGGCCCTGGGAGGAGACGACTCGTGGCCGTGCCAGAACGCGCTGAAACAAAATACAACATTTCTTGGAAAAAACTTAAAAAAAATCGGAATGAAAAAAAGATAGCTAATTGTAGTTTGGAAGCAAGGCTTCTGGTTTTTGCAAGCTTTTGATGTGATTACATGACATTCTCCCTTTGTGTACATTAAAGCCTCGCGGAGGAAGCCACCTTGCTTCTCTGCTGCCAGAGAAACTGGAAAAAAATCCCTGCCATATTCTGGTCGTTTGATGTTCTCTCTCCCCCTTTCCTCCACCAATTCTTCTACTCATCTCCTCCTGTTTAATACACAAATGCCCCAATGCTTCTCCCTTCCAGCTGACCACGCTGAAAACCTTTCCAAGCGCTCTATTTCAAAATAACAAAAATATAAATAAATATAAATGTACACCATTTTGTTGTTTGCATTCTTAGCACAGGGTCGGTCACAGTGTAGAGGATTGAACCCCTGACCCCTGCGGCGATACTGCCAACCGCCACGCTATGCTCCACCACAAGACCAGCGACCGGACACACGGCGACGGAACCTCACCTTGGCAGGGGGGCCCCGGGGCTGACCGGGCCCCACGGCGGCGGCGGCGGCGGCGGCGGCGGCGGCGGCGTCCATGTTGTTGCGGTAGCGGGTTGAGAGGTTGAGGATGGCGGCGGTGGCGGCGGCGGCCTGCAGGCTGTCTCCGTTGGCGAAGTGGTGGGGGGGCGGGCTGTGGGGGCCCGAGGCGGGCAGCCGGGCCCCCGGGGAGCCCAGGAAGCCGGAGAAGTGGCGCGGCGCTGGAGGTGGGGAACGATCACTTTAGCGTCAACGTTATAAAATGAAAACGTCAATAAAAACAGAACGTATAAAATGAACTGGTGGATGAAACGGCGAGGGGAACACGATTACAGAATGTATTGGGAAATGTTTGCAAAAAATTAAGAAACTAAAATAAAAAGAATATAAAATATCCTAAAATAACTTATTATCTCTATGGCTCATAGTGTTTTTTAACTCTGGCATCATCGATGATGCAATCACTGGTGTGAACCTTTCTTCTGACAAATGTACTTATCGTCAGTTGTTTTGGACAGAAGCGTCTGCCGAACGCCCTAAACTGTAACGTAAATGAAACCGAGTGCAGTCCTGTCCTGTTAATTGTAAAGCCCAAGGACTCATATTCCCCCCTACAGTCACCATCCCACCATGAGAGGATCCGACATCATTCAACCCGGCTCTCAGTATCTGATACGATACCCGCCCCGTTCCCTCTCTCTCCTTGTGACGCCCTGGGACTCACAATCGGGGTGGCGCGAGGGGGCCTCCTGCTCCGTCGGACCCCCGCCGCCGCCGCCGCCCCCCATCAGGGCGGGCTTCCCGAAGACCTGTGCGTCGAAGCTGGCGTGGTCGAAGCGGAGGCGGCTGTACTTGTCCCCCTCGTGGCCCAGCGTGCCCTGCAGGGCGGCCAACGCCCCTGCCGCCGCCGCCGCCGCCGCCGCCGGGTGGGACAGCCGGTAATGCAGCTGGTTCATGTCGAACCTCTTCATTACGTTCATCGACCTGGGAGGGGACATGGCACGCAGACACGGCAGACAGAGGAGCGAGGGATTAATCACAGCGAGGGGGGGGGGGGGGGGGGGGGGGGGGGGGGGGGAAGGAAAAAAAAAAAGGGAGAAAAATAAACAGGGTCTGGTCTTCCAAGTACTAAATGATGTCAAATGAGGTGCACTCGTGCAGCGGGTTCCAGTGAGTTATTATGGGATGGCGGGGAAAGTAATAAAAAAATAAAATCAAAGGGGGATCTTTTTTAATTATCCACAGATGCCACTGTCTTTATCCTCTTAGGTCTGCGACGGATGGACGTGTGTTGGTGTCCTCAGAGCGGCCATGTTGCCAGACTAATTAATATAGTCGGGAGTGGGCATGCTGCCTGTGGTGTATCCGCGGGGAACAAAGAGTTCTCTTCTTTTATCATCTCTAATGGAAAGGAGGCGCGCAGGAGCCACAAAGAGCTGCCTCTCTAAAAACACACACACACGCACACACACACACACACACGCACACGCGCGCACGCACGCACCGAAATCCTACTTGGAAAGCTTGAAATAGATCGTCATCTGTGGGGATCAGTTATTGAAAATAGCTCCGAGCCTCGTTCAGAATAATAGCGTTTTATCGTCGTGTTGTCCCGGCGTTTACCACAACTTAGAGGCCGACCCATGGCCGACCCGCTGCTCCTCGGGGCGCGCTGAGGCGCTGCTCGGTGTAAACATGTGGCCCGGGTGTGATAGTGAGATGATGCATTGGTAGCGGCGAGCGGGGGGGGCTGGTGTCGGTACCTGGGCGAGCGGTCGGCCGAGGGTCGGGCTTTGGGGCTCTCCTCCGGGGGCTTGGGGACTTTTACTGCAGCGGCGATGGGGCAGCCCGAGAGACTGGGGAGGGAAGAGGGGGCAGGTCACGCCGTTTGGCCACCACTTACAGTATACTTTCAATATATAGGCACTCGCTGCGTGTGTGTGTGTGTGTGTGTGTGTGTGTGTGTGTGTGTGTGTGTGTGTGTGTGTGTGTGTGTGTGTGTGTGTGTGTGCGTGTGCGTGCGAGTGTGTGCGTGGGTGCTTGTGTGTGTGCGTGTGCGCATGTGCGTGCGTGTGTGGTAATCTCCGGTCTACCCATGGCCTGTGCATGTGCACGTTCCTCTGGTGGGTGGGTGTGTGTGTGTGTGTGTGTGTTTGTGTGCGTGTGCACGTACCTCCGGTGGGTGTGGGTGTGTGTGAGTGTGTGTGTATGCACGTACCTGCGGTGGGTGCTACGGTTACTGTTGACGTGACCCCTCCCCGTGCAGCCAGGCGTGGGGCACTTGAGGACGTTCTCGTGCATGGCCAGGACTACCACGAAAGAAGAAAAGAGAGTCAACACACAATTCATAATAAAAACGTTTAACAATATTTATATAATTGATGGTATGCTGGTGAACACTTGCACAGTGGCTGATAATAACCTAATAAACAAACACAAAAAAAAGAAAACACAAAACTACAAAACATAAATCCACATGTTCCTAACTGGTAAAGTTTAGTGGTGAAGAAACAAACAGATGGAGGATGAATTGAAGACAAAAGCTTAAAGGTTTTCTCATTGTGTTGGAAGTGCTGCCATGGTGGCCCGGGAATGTAAATAGCTTACAGCAAAGAGGAATATAGCAAGACATGATTATGTTCTTCAAAACATCCGTATTGTTAAAGGCTTCCCTGTGTATCCTTTAGAAACTTCCCTCTACTGTGCAGACGGTCCAATTAGTTCCACGGAGTTGTCTGTTTATTTCTCAATACTGCGTTCGCTGGCCCTTTGATTTGCAAATACTGCCTTCACTCTTAAGAGCACAAGCTTTTATTTTTCCTTTCCCTTTTTTTTATTGAAAAACTTAATTACTTTCTCCGCTCCTTTTGTAACATTACTGTTTAATGTCCAATGTTTGTTGGCGACACATAGAAACGACTTTACAATCGCCAATTTGTTGAAGAAGGGGGAAAAAAAACACATTTTCAATTTTCCCAGACAAATAAAAAGTCTATCGCTGAATTCAAGTTTGGGGGAAACTATGCAGAACCCCGTCCATAGAGAGACTCCTTCTGTCCAATGAGGGTTTGAATTCAAACATTCGATTCACAACCCACTCTCGTTTCGATTTTAATAATTCCACTTACATAATATATGCATATGAATAAATACTTATGACTCCATGATGAACCGTATGAGACGGTTCTCTCTGTCGGACTCACTCTCTGGGGGGACCCGGACTTTGTGGGGGCACCCCGACAGGCTCCGGTGATGGGGGTACAGGCCAGTCACGTGACCGGTGCCGTCGCACCCGGGTGTCGGGCACTTGATGTCCTTCTTGTCCGTCCGCGGGGAATCTACACCAACGACACAGAACACACACACTGTGTTAAAGTACGGTACACAGAACACACACTGTGTCTTAAAAGTACGGTATAAAAAACACACATTGTCTTGAAGTACAGTTCACAAAAAACATAGTGTCTTATGTTACAGTATAAAAAACACACAGTGTCTTAAAATACAGTGTAAAAAACACACACAGTGTGTTAAAGTACAGCATAAAAAACACACAGTCTCTTAAGATTTAAAGTACTATACAAAAAACACTAACAGTGTTGATCCTAAAGTACAGCATACAAAAAAACACACAGTGTCTTAAAGTACAGCATTAAACACACACAGTGCCACGTCTTAAAGTACAGCAATAGAAAAACGCTATCAGAGGAAAAACCAGACATCTGTCTGAGGAAGTCAGTGAACACAGTCGGAGCCATGCTGACGATATTGTCTTGTTGCGACAACGCCACATATTGGACCGTAAGTCCATACAGATTGCAATATCATGTAAAGCCAGACACTTTTTTCTATTAAGCTGTCATTTTAGTTAAGGCTGCAGTTCACCACAGAACATCCACTTCTTAATGCTCATCCATGGAAAGATTACATCTAGGATTACACATTTAGCTGCAGTTATTTGAAGAATCCAAGGCAAAAACATTAGTGGTACTTTAGGAGGATTTAAGACTTATGGTCATGGTTAAATATCCGCTTGATTCCTTCCACAATTAAATGTTCCGAGTTGTGGCAATTTCGACCAGGAAAATATGTTTATTTTTTATGATAGACCATTCATTATTTCTTCACAAATATTTGAACAAAAAATATTGTACCCCCCCCCCCCGCCTCAATAAAGTTATTATATTTTGGTTGAGTTCCACAAATCTTATACAACCAGATCTCTGAGATCTGTCGAATACAGTGGTTCTCAAAAAACACAGTAGCGTAGGCTTGCTGCCCTATTCAGCTACGCACAGTTCATGCAGAAGGCATAGTTATTCTTTATAACAACATTAGTTATTGTTATCTATTGTCAGCTGTACAAAGGGGTAGCACTAGAATTGGCACAAACTCCATCACACAACTCTCATAAAACGCAAGGGGCCACCCCTCACACACACACACACACACATACACATACACACACACATACACACAAACACACACACAAGCGCACGCGCAGGAACGTACACACAAAGACATACACACACACGCACACACATGCCCAAACACAGAGCAAGTGACAACATTAAGAATAAAAACTGTACTTCATGCAAACACACAAACACGCACTCACGCACACATGAAGTGACGATATTAAGGATAACAACTTTATTTCATTCAAAATCACAAACAAACACATGCACACACACACACACTCGCACACACACACACACACACACACACACACACGCACACACACACACACACACACGTACGCAAACACACACGTGAAAGTGAAAACTTTAAGAATAACAACTGAATTTCATTCAAACGCACACACACAGTGAGTGAAAAAGGAAGAATAACAACTGAAAACCAACAAAACCTGAAAAAAGTTAGGGTAAATACAAACAATATTAAAGTGGGCCAGCACGTTGACAACTGAACTTCCATGAACCTTATTTGAACACAGCCTCTCCTAACACAGTGCTGGGATGTCTGATCAATCGAGGTCAGATTCAGTCTAAGCACAAAGGGTCGGAGAAAGTGCACGGCCTTGTACGAAAGCACAGGGTATTCGCTGTGTTGTTGGATGCAAAAGTCCAGTAACTACTGCCGTCACAGTTCAGCTTATAATCGTGGCTGTTTGTACGTGCTATAACCTGACTACGACAGGCCGATATCGATGCAAAAATTTTACAGGAAAGGTTCAACTTATTTTGAACCCCATTTTAATGATCCGAAGACTGAGGTATTTTCATTCGTAGTAAAATATTGAAAGTATTGCATTTATTAATAAATTGTATTTAAAAGAAATTACAGAGATTCCTCTGTGTGCCACCAGTGGTACGCGTACCACCGTTTGAGAACCAATGGAAACACACTAATACACAACACAAGGCTTTTCAGAGAGCTTCAGACCTCCTTCAGACCTACGTACCACAACCTTACTAACCGAGTCGTCTGAACGCGCACTTACAAGACAAACAGCCGTACACACCTTTCCCCCCGTGGTAGTTGAGTCTGATGTCCATGTCGATCATCCGGTGGTGCCTCCTCTCATTGGTCATCTGCTCCAGCAGAAACCGGTCCATCTCCCTGTAGGCGTGGTGCAGGGCGTGCCTCTGCTCCGACTGCAGGGCCATGGCCTGCTCCAGCAGGCTGAGGTTCACCCTGCCCTGGCCCATCTCCATCGCCCTGTCCTGGAGCCCCAGCGCCCAGCCCCCCAGCCGGGGCGGTCTCTCCAGCTCCGGTGGCTCTCCGTCGCTCTCCTCCTCTTCCTCCTGCCGCTTGAACCCCAGCACCTCCTCTTCCTCCATCTCCTCTTCCTCCTCCACGGGGCGCTGCTTGAACCTCATCACCTCCTCCCCCTGCTCCTCGTCCTGCTCCAGCTGGAAGAAGCTGGCCCGGCCCATGGGAACACCCAGCTCCGGTCGGGGGCGGTCGGCGGCGTCGCGGAGCCCGTTCCTCTGGTCCTCCGGGCCTCTAGGGGGCGTGGTGAGGAGCCGGCTGCCGGACAGGGACAGGGGCCGCCACCTGGGCTCGGGGTCCAGCTCTCCGTACGGACTCCTCTGGGGCGACAGGGAGGTGCAGGTGAGGCTCCTCCTCCTGGGGTGAACGGGGTCCTCCTCTTCCTGCGCGAGTCCCGCCTCTTCCTCCTCCGCTTCCTGCTCGAACAGGGCTCCCGACAGCTCGTACCGGGGGGATAGATCCGGAGGGCTTCGGGTTGCCGGGGACCACCCACGGGGGTCCAGGAGTTTGACCGCCATGGCGTCGCCATGGTAACCGTTTCGGCACGCCACCTCGGCCATGATGTCTGCGTCTGAAAGGAGCGGATCGAACGTGGTTACGCGTTTACACCGGCCTTGTTTTTTAAAATCATCATTATTTAGTGTAAAATACATACAGTACATGCAGCAATATGATTGTATCCCATAATCTTCCTCAAATCCATTTAGGCGTTTTCAATTCGTGGCACTTTTTTTCGTAGATGATGTCTCGAGGAAAAACATGTTTTGTTTTTCTTGTACCACCAGCGAGAGGATTTGTGAGCACATTTTGATGTTGAGTACGTTTGGGGACACAATCGAAATGTACAGCCGTGAGGTCAACATCTGCGTTCAGTCCAAGGCAATTCTGCGCGCGATAACAGACATGGATATGAACATCACCGTTTGTGGAAGAGACAAAACAGGGGAGATGAAGAACACAATTGTTTTCTTCCTCTGGCGCGTCGAGGGAATAATATATTTATTTTTTGTAAACAGGATTATGGATGGATTTTCAAATGTGGGCGCCTGGGAACATCAGTTTTTAAGTACTTTTTAAGTGTAAGACAAGCAGTGACACACGGTCAATTGCAACACCCAGCACAGTTGACACAAGGCATGTGTGTTTCCAGGGATAAGAGTAAGAACAGTGGATGTGTTTTCTAAAAACACTTTCTGGAACAGACATTCTTTGACTCTAGCAAATGAAGGGAAAAACGCATTGGGAAGCAAGACTTCAAGTCTTTGGGCTTTAAAGTGAGTGAAAATGTAAAGATTCAGTGTTGGTTCATTCCATCAGATTTGAATATGGTGCATACTTTCTCACATAGAGATCAATGCTTTTCAGAATATCTTATATATAATCAGCTGGATAGAAAAAAGAGGGTTCTAAAAAATATTATTTGATGGTTGAAATTATCTAGATTTCCTCCTAAATGGTGGATCACATTGTTTGCGTTATTATGTTTTATCGTGTATTGGGCTAACTGGTGGGGTTTCTGTATATCATTCATGCGTTTGAAGTATAATGATTTAATTGAGGACATTTACTAAAATAGAGCCCATTGTACCCACGGTACAGGATGTGATGTTTCATGAGAGAATATATAGGTCTTTCATTTATAATCAACCTACCAGCAGTGGAACTAATGCTGGCCTATATGTGTTCTTTGCATAGTAAAACAATATACTTCATTATATAATAATAAAAAACTGTAATGCTAACGATATTTTTAATTAAGCTATTTCAATATATGTCTTTTTTCATTTATTTTTTTTAAACAAATTTGGCTATGTTCTGGATAATTGGATTTGCACCTAATTCAATGTGTTCCACGCTTTGCTGGGGATCTCACAATCTAATTCGATCCTGGAAAATCAGTTGAGCGTCACGTAAACAAAAGATCGTAGGCCACGGAATAAACGACAAAGACGTCACCCATAATCGTACACCCCCTCACCCTACACTCGCTCTCCCCCTCTCTCCCCCGCTCCCTCTCTCTCTCTCTCTCTCTCTCTCTCTCTCTCTCTCTTTCTCTCTCTGCCTCGCAAAGTTCCTTACTAAACGACGATGTTAAGTTGCGGCCTATGATCAACAATGCAAGGCTATCGTTGGGATTGATTTAACAAAATCTCCACTCATCCCACAGAATCATTCAAACTTATGCTAAGGCTAAAGCTCTTTGCACCCTAAGCATAAGTAGGCTATGTTGCGGGCCTATCCTCTTAAGTGGCCTGGCGCCACAAAAGCAAAAGTAAGGGCTGGACCACCAAAGGGATTCCAAGGGGTTGATGGGAGATTTCTGCGGAATCAGTTGACACACTGCTTATAGTGGTGATGATGCCGATAAAGACACATGCATTATCCAACCACAACTGGATGTTAAAGAGAGGGCACGGCAACACACAAACAACCTAATCCTTCAGCAAAAGAGCTTTACATTTTTAACACACATGTGTTGCCCAGATAAAACAAAATAAAATCCCGCAGAATTGTGCGTTTATATCCTAATCAGCGGAATACGCTTATTCCGAATTCCCTGCAAATCACAACGCAGTGTGTACCCACGCGCACGCACGCTCGCACGTGTTCGCTGTCTCTTTCAAACGAGCACAATCAGACAGCCTGTTTAAACACAAACACACACACACACACACACACACACACACACACACACACACACGCACGCGAACGCACGCACGCACACATGCACGTACGCACACACACGCACACACACACACACTCAGCAACGGCACATGGAAAGCACAAACACTGGGACGGTCCCTTATGGCGACTGTTGTGCTGGAACAGGTGAGCGCTTTGCTCTCCAGAACCACCATTAACCAGCACTCTGCAGTGGGGCTGGAGTTGGCCACGGTCGCACACAAGCGTGGCTCCACCGAGTGACAGGCTCCTTCCCTGCCTCCCTGCCTCCCTGCCTCCCTCCCTCCCTCCCTTCCTCCCTGGTTTTTCCACGGCTGGTCTAGATGCAGCTACCACCGGCGGACCACCTGCTTCACCATCCACTTCCCCGCGTGTGCGTGTGCGTGTGCGGCCATCTTTACCTCTGATGGTTATAAATACGATTGACTCTGCCCGCGTGTATTTTCGATCAAGCTGAATCTGTGTGGGTAACGGCTGATCGACGAAAGGGAGGGAGAGGGGAGGTGTGCTGGGGGGGGGGGGGGGGGGGGGGGGAAACGCTAAAGGCAGGACTGGCGGCGGGCTCTGTGGAATTGGAGGGATAATTGTAATGTAATATGAACTCTTGAAACAGATAAATTCCATTTCCAATGAATCCACACAATTCGGCGGGCTACTCTCGGGGTCCATTTAACTACACACATGTGTACTATAATGAGCAGTAGACATTATGCCTAATTATGTATTAGACTGTGTTAGAGGGCCGAACAAAAGCTTTTGAAAGGGACAATTACGTTTGTTGCTTAGTTACATCGTTAAAAATATACCAAATCAGTGCCGATTATAGTGGCTGAGAATGCACATGTAAACGGAAGAGGATTGTTGTCAAAATGCATTAAAATTCATTAGGGGGAAGACGAAACATGTTTTTCATTTTGTGGAAAAAGGGGGCATGTTTTAAAGTGAAAATAAACATGGTTAAAAGGGGTATTCATTGTGGAACGGTTGCTGATACAAATATCGAATGAGGAGAGCTTACTCTCAATCACGAGGGCAACCGTAAAAATAAATGCATAATTAATAATACTTTACGTCCAAAAACAAAATTTAAAAAAGTGAAGGCTTCATGAAACCACTTTTTAAATGAAACCAATAACCCTATCAGTTTTTGCTTTGAATTAGCTTTTTTGATGTAACATGGAATAAAATAAAACATCTATATTAATAATAATTAAAGTAAAGCAGAGGAGGGCTTTGAAATTCTGGCCGTGTTAAGAGAGAGGGCGGTAAAGCCGTGCCAGCAAAACACGTCCGATCCAACAGTCAAAAACTTAAATGCGAGGAAACAAGCACATAAAACTCTGGTCTAAACATGCCTCCCCCAAGCCAGGGCAGTCTTTCAGCT